>NC_081225.1:10956949-11199449 GCF_902713425.1 Acipenser ruthenus | reverse complement strand
AAAATTCACAAAACAAGGTATTCTAAACAATGTTAAGAACACATATTTTATTATTATTATTTATTTCTTAGCAGACGCCCTTATCCAGGGCAACTTACAATTGTTACAAGATATCACATTATTTTTACATCCAATTACATTATTTTTACATGCAATTGCCCATTATACAGTTGGGTTTTTACTGGAGCAATCTAGGTAAAGTACCTTGCTCAAGAGTACAGCAACAGTGTCCCCAACCGGGGATTGAACCCACGACCCTACAGTCAAGAGTCCAGAGCCCTAACCACTACTCCACACTGCTGCCCTAGCCACACAAGTGTTTAAATAAACACTCCCTTTAGTTAAAATGCCTGGCCAGGTAACTTCTTAATTATTGTATCTATTTAATTAAGGATTCCCCTTTAAGAAGGCTGAACTCCCATGAGCCTTTGTTCTTTTTTAAACAGGTAGAGGGTGGAAGGGAGGCAGGTTTTGTGTTCTGGGTTCCTCCATTTTGTGTATGGTGGTGTGGTTTGTGTGCAGGTTCTGAATGGGTTCCAGTTGGCTTTCAGGATTTTATTTACAAGAAAATTATATTAAATAAGAACTATACCTACCTTGGAGCATCTCTTGGACAACTTGTTGCTGTTGGACTGCCACTGGAACTACAGAATAAGCATCAACAAACAAACAAACAAACAGTCGGGTGAGATCATTCTGGGGTTGTTTCCATTTTTTGCATGTGTTTCTTTTTTGCTTGGTTGGATTACTTGGATTATTTTTTGGACTTGATTTGTTCGAGACATTGTTTTGCATGAGTGCTATGTGTGTGATAATTTTTGTAATATATATATATATATATATATATATATATATATATGCATTTATAAGTTTTTTTTTACTATATTAGTAATTGGCTATTTCATATCTTTATTTCCTTGCCTGACTTTAAAATTGTTTGTTGCTTTACCCTCTACTATTTGTGGGCTTGTCTTAAATCATTTGCAATTCACTTGTGTGTAGTTTACTGGTGTGTGTGGCATTAAATTTGTTAATTGAGGACCCTCGTTTTTTTTGGTTTTATTCGCTGTTGGCTGAAGCTTTTAGTTTCAAACCGTTACAATGTGGCAACCAATTGCAAAAGTAGAAGTTATGAGTCATGAAGATAATTCTGAGCCACCCTTTTGACTGTCTGTTCTACTAAAAATATGGTCTCTGTCTCCTCTGTATGCAAGAGTTTTGCTCAAGTTGCTACATGCCCAACTGTCACAAGTTTGGCAGTGTTATGTGGGCTTGTTCTCAAACTGACTCTGCACTGAGTGTTGTGACAGGCTCCAGGTTTGCAAATCTTAATAAAGCTTGCTGTTTGAGAATCTACAGTCTCTCTTCCTTTCAATAGAATTTCCAAGACAGTTATTTCAATAAGTCAAGTGAAATCTGTTTTTTGCCAAAATTTCAAGGAATCTCCAAAAGGGTTCTTTAATTATTCAGGGGTCTAAAGGGTTAAAATATATAAAAGAAAATAAAATGTATATCCTAAAAGGTTGAAGGGCTCATAAGTGAATGGTCATGGGTCAAGAGTCAGTGGTCGGGGGGGGGGGGGTGGTCTATGTCCAATGGGGAGGGGCGCGGAGGATGAAGAGAGGCAAAGACGAGCCACGCGCGTCAAAAAGTCCAGCGCGCGCTGGACTTTTTGACGCGCGTGGCTCGTCTTTGCCTCTCTTCATCCTCCGCGCCCCTCCCCATTGTCCCTCTCTGTTCCTCCCATCTCTCCACCCCCCCACTTTCCTTTCCTGGGGGGCTCCCATCTCTCTCTCTCTCTCCAACCAGCCTTCTTTCTCAGCACTTTATTTACTCACACACGTTCATCTCAGCCACTTCACTCATACCAAGCACAATCCACTAGCTCAAGCCACACAGCTCTTGCTATATAATATATAAAGAGTTCAATTGTTATTTATAACTCATATAATTAGTCCAAAGTCTATTTGTGGTTTGGTTTTATTACAGTATATTTCTATCTTAAAATGATAAAAAATATTATATTGTCACCAAAGTGGTCATTGAGGATTACATGGTTAATGTTTTATACAATTTAATTCTTTAAAATAAAAAAATATAGATCTATATATATATATTACACATAACTTTTGATTTATTCCTCACAAATCAGTAATTTTACAATTCAGGATAATTGGGATATATGCTAATTACATCATTCCAATAGCTATTTATAATTCGTATAACTGCGTAAAATTCAATTTAGGGTTATTACTCATTAATTTATATATTAAAATAAGTTCAAATATTATATTGTTACCAAAACGGCGTTTGTGGATAATATATGTTCAATGTTTTATACAATTTTAATTATTAAAAATATATATTTAATTTAAATATATGTACCTTTCCAGTTAAGTGTCACAAATTGAATTATGGGTAATATGAAAATATATGGGATATGGAGAAACCCATTGAATTATTCTGCCGTAAATACCGCAATTAACCACCAGGGGGAGATGTTCGGAAACTGCATGCAATCTTGTATTTGACCAAATGTAAACAATTATCATTTTGTCTACGAACATCCGATCCAGACGCATGATACGTCTTTGGAAAGCCACAAAACGGCTTTTTTATATAAAAAAAATAACCCCTGCATATTGAGCTACAGGGCACAGCACGAGCAGTGAAACCAGGGTCCCCACAGACTTCTATCAGGCGCGTTCACGGTCATAACAAAGCCTACGTCAGCATGCGCGCTTCACAGAATGTCCGCCCCCATGCTTGCCTGGAGTTTCACATCGCAATAGGATTCTCCTCAGGTAAAACAAAACCGTATTGTTATTTATACCTGTTTAAGGGGCTTGTTTTTTGGCTGTACGGCTTCATCTCATCCTTTTTGTTTGTCATAATCGAAAGCGCGCCAGCCTCCGTTTTCTGTGTTTGTTTTAACCCTTTGCAGTCCATTTATTAAGTGCGCAACAGGCACGTCAGGTTTTCACACGCGCAGTTCATTTTAGACGCGCTGTTTAAAAGTATTTTTTTTCAGTCAAACGGGTTTAAATGGCCCTGCATATCAACAAAGCACTCACTAGGAATCTCCAGCCCCGCCCCACCCTTTCGTTTGCTATAGCGTTTACCTATGTAAGAAATAAATAATAATAATAATCATAATAATAATAATAATAATAATAATAATAATAATAATAATAGTAATAATAATAGTCGTACATACCGATCGATCATCTCTGGATCACTCGTTTTGTCACCAAACTCCTCAATAATGCGATCCAAGTCATTATTTTATTACTATAACATCTGAAAAAATCTCTACAAATGTCCATGATAGTCTCTGTGCGCTGACGCACTCAGCCAGCTTGTTTACTATGAACGCCCCGTTATCTGATACCTGATACCATATATGACTATTCATGAGATACGCCTTTTTTTTTTTTTCTCGACTTGTTTCGGCTCCTGTCGCTCCCACTCGGCAATTGAATGGTTGTCTCGGCTTTTTCCGGAGAAAAAACGACTAAACACGCGTTTATTGCGTTGCTATAATGATGTCGGACCCAGTCCGACAAAGGACCTGTGAGGAATAATTGCAATGTCGGACCCAGTCCGACAATGGACCGCAAATTAATGTTGCTGTGTTGTTTTTTGCTATGGATGATTTATCTGATTGCCCCTGCTAATGCTTTATTGTGCACACACGAGGTTGTTGCCTCTTCATGGTTTTAATGTCACCGGGTGTGTGTTAATTTCTTTTTATTGTTGGGAGTTCGCTGCACACGAGTTCTGAAGGAGTGACGTCGCTGTTTATTATATTGTTGTTCTTGTTTCCCTGCAGCATTGATTGTTGGCCAATCTGTATCTATCATTTTGGGATCCATGGTGGTTGCATTACATTAGTCACTTAAACTGTAATTTCTGATTAGAATTCACTGTGTTGTTTATGAATTTGTGTGGAGTTTATTGTTTTAATTAATATAGTTTTCTGTTTTAACAAGATATAAACTGAAAACACACAATGTGTGGGGTTTGTCAGTGTGTGCCTCGTAATCACGTGACCCACGATTTCAGACTACAGGGGGTGCGTTCACGAGAGGCAGACTTCGCTAAGTCTGCGCAGATTCTGCAAAGATTCGGAAAATTCCTTGGCTACTTGCTCCGATTCTGTGCGGATTCTGCGCAGAATGACGGAAGGCTGCGTGTCGTGAACGCACCCGAACTCTCTCCACACACAACACACAGCGTTCTTCTGCCTGCCGTCACTCCTGCACACGTGAGGGGAATACTGAACCTGGTAACAAATTCAAATCCATGCGTTTCCAGCAGATGTGTCCGTCCTCGCCTCTTGCTTTGCTCGACTACCTCTAAGAGAAATGTGTTGGGCTTGTCTCTTCACCTCAGTGTTGCTATTGTGTTTAAATTGACACATTTTTTTCTGCACTTGTATTAAATGTCGCTTCATCTGTGAGACTGAGAAATAATTCTCAGACAATATTATGTCTGTAGACCAAGAGAAAATTCATAATACTGCTCTGTGACAATGTGAAGCACTTCCAGTGTATTTATTTATTTATTTATTTATTTTTTATTGCATTTATATAGCGATTTTTGTCCAAGCGTTTCACAAAGCACTGTACAGTACAGAGCACAAAAAAAGAAAAAAACACAATACATTTCTATAGCATGCCACACATACAGACCATAATAATACAAAAGCAGCAGTTTTTATGAAAGTGTGTTTTTGCTCTTGACAATACTCGCTAGATTGCTCTGATACTGTGTGTGTGTGTGTGTGTGTGTCAGTGTGTGTGTGTGTGTGTCAGTGTGTCTGTGTGTGTGTGTGTGTTCTTGTCTCTCGCCTGTCCGGTGAGGATGAAGATGTAGTTTCAGTGTTTAATGCTCATCCCCTCACTGTGTGTCTGTGTGTTCTTGTCTCTTGACAGGTCTGTGAGGATGAGAAGGTCTCCACAGTCTGGAGTCTGGTCTCTGACAGGCTCAACATACCTGTCAATCAACAGGGACTCCTCTACAAAGGCAAGGCGCTGGCAGGTAGGCTGAACAGCACAGCACAGCACAGCTCACCCCTCCTCTCACCCCTCGCCTCATCCCTCCTCTCACTCCTCGCCTCACCCCGGGTCAGTGTGGCACAGCCTGCCTGCTCTTCTGAACAAACACTTCAGCCCTGCCGACGCAGTGAGAGTCTGGAGCAGCAACACAAGGTAACCTGAACACAAACACACACACACACACAGACACACACAAACACACACACAGTGAGAGGCTGGAGCAGCTACACAAGGTAAATTGAACACAATAAACACGGCTACACACACAATCCTAGCTGCAGCAGATGTACAATGTTATACAGACACACACAGACACAGCTGTACAGTGACACCGAGACGCACACACAATCACAGCTGCAGCACACACACTCTGAAATGCAGGTGTAGAGCAGCGTGTAGTTGTGACTCTGTGTCTCTCTCCTCCCCCTCTCCTCTCCTCTCCTTACTTTGTTTAAAAGAATAGAAGCACACCCAGTGAGCAAGGCATTGAGCAGCCCCACATCCCGCTTCACAATACCGCTACATATTGACTGACTGTTCGCATTGTGTGTGTTTGGTAAGACAAACCACATTTTCTACTTCTACTTTCTACGATTGGGCAAGTCAGCGGTTGTTTGATAACAGAACATAAAACATCACAGAGTGGGTTGAACTGCATTGCTGGAAATCAAGGCCCTTTAAAATGTGTACCTTCCCAGCTCAGGTATTGCTGAGGTAAAGAGACACTTCCTACAGGAGGACAGGACGTTGTCAAGGAGGGGATGTCGTCACGTGTCCTGAGGGCTTTCTTAAAAACATTGTTTTATTATTTCTAAGCGTACGTTGTTATTGCCTTTTAGCTCTTGAGCATAATAATCTCAATCCCGTTTGAAATGACACTAAGTGCATTTGCATGGTGGCAGATGAGGGATGTCGCTTCACTCAAGGCTTGCGTACTGATGAAGATGTAGTTTCAGTGTTTAATGCTCATCCCCTCACTGTGTGTCTGTGTGTGTTCTTGTCTCTCGCCTGTCCTGTGAGGATGAAGATGTAGTTTCAGTGTTTAATGCTCATCCCCTCACTGTGTGTCTGTGTGTTCTTGTCTCTTGACAGGTCTGTGAGGATGAGAAGGTCTCCACAGTCTGGAGTCTGGTCTCTGACAGGCTCAACATACCTGTCAATCAACAGGGACTCCTCTACAAAGGCAAGGCGCTGGCAGGTAGGCTGAACAGCACAGCACAGCACAGCACAGCACAGCTCACCCCTCCTCTCACCCCTCGCCTCGCCCCTCCTCTCACCCCTCGCCTCACCCCTCCTCTCACTCCTCGCCTCACCCCGGGTCAGTGTGGCACAGCCTGCCTGCTCTTCTAAACAAACACTTCAGCCCTGCCGACGCAGTGAGAGTCTGGAGCAGCTACACAAGGTAATCTGAACACAACACACACACACACACACACACACACACACAGTGAGAGTCTGCAGCAGCTACACAAGGTAACCTGAACACAATAAACACACACACTGTTATATTTACACACACACACACACACACACACACAGAGTGAGAGTCTGGAGCAGCTACACAAGGTAATCTGAACACAATAAACACACACACACACACACACAGTGAGAGTCTGCAGCAGCTACACAAGGTAACCTGAACACAATAAACACAGACACTGCTATATACAAACACACACACACACACACACACAGTGAGAGTCTGCAGCAGCTACACAAGGTATCCTGAACACAATAAACACACACACTACTATATTTATACACACACACACACACACACAGAGTGAGAGTCTGGAGCAGCTACACAAGGTAACCTGAACACAATAAACACACACACTGCTATATACACACACACACACACAGTGAGAGTCTGCAGCAGCTACACATGGTAACCTGAACGCAATAAACACACACACTACTATA
This sequence comes from Acipenser ruthenus, assembly GCF_902713425.1. NCBI lineage: Eukaryota > Metazoa > Chordata > Actinopteri > Acipenseriformes > Acipenseridae > Acipenser > Acipenser ruthenus. The sequence continues at coordinate 11,192,466 of NC_081225.1, read as the reverse complement.
TTTACACACACACACACACACACACAGAGTGAGAGTCTGGAGCAGCTACACAAGGTAACCTGAACACAATAAACACACACACTGTTATATTTACACACACACAGACACACACACACACAGTGAGAGTCTGCAGCAGCTACACAAGGTAAATTGAACACAATAAACACAGACACTGCTATATTTACACACACACACACACAGAGTGAGAGTCTGGAGCAGCTACACAAGGTAAATTGAACACAATAAACACAGACACTGCTATATACACACACACACACACAGTGAGAGTCTGCAGCAGCTACACAAGGTAAATTGAACACAATAAACACAGACACTGCTATGTACACACACACACACACACACACACAGTGAGAGTCTGCAGCAGCTACACAAGGTAACCTGAACACAATAAACACACACACTACTATATTTACACACACACACACACACACAGAGTGAGAGTCTGCAGCAGCTACACAAGGTAAATTGAACACAATAAACACAGACACTGCTATATACAAACGCGCGCGCACACACACACACACACACACACACACACACACACACACACACACACACACACACACAGTGAGAGTGTGGAGCAGCTACACAAGGTAACCTGAACACAATAAACACACACACTACTATATATATACACACACACACACACTGCTACAATGCACACCGGATTTAAAAGTATGTTCTGTATTACAGTGCCACATGTCGTCTCTTTTGGCAAGTGATATTTTCAAAATAATATTGAATGGCAATAAAGAGTGCTGACTGTATTTGAACCCGGAGTAACTGTTTGTTAAGGTAGTTAGTAACACTTGTGATTGTATTTAATGATTCTTTATATCCGTGATTGTCTTGATTTCAATGCAGTTAATTAACGCAGAAGTTGTTCTTCCCTGCAACTATTGTAAGGATTAATGCTGCCTCTTTCAACTTGGGGTGCATGCTATGTATTTTTTGGGGGACACTTGTGGGACAGGTAAAGTTGTATATAATGTCCAACTAGGCTGAAAGGATTTATAGATTGCTTAATTTTTTTTTTTATTTTAGGTGATGAAGTGACACTTTGAATATGGGGCCTGATGAGAGAAGTATCCTTTTCATGTGGTTTTGGTTTTGCCGTTGTGAGCAGGTATGGGAGACAGCACCGTGTCTGCATGTGAAATAACAAAGTCATCGCAGTGGAGGGACTCTCTGAAGGCTGCTGTTTGTGGATTTGTCTTGTAATGTGAGTGATCTACTGTACTGTGATGCCACTGTCTGTACGCACGCTGCACTGCAGGGGAGACACCGCTGGCATTCACAGGGCATGCTTGTTCATTTAAAGCACGCTGCACTGCAGGGGAGACACCAACCTTCTGGACAAAGCCAAAACAGATAGAGGAGTGACCAAAGTGATCCTATCATTCGGAATCAACAACAAGGACCAGAAAGTCAAAGAGACAGCTATCAAAAACCTACAAAGGATGTACAGGTCAGCAAAGACAACCTTCCCAACTGCAGAAATCAAAGTGCCACTGGTGAACTTCTCACGAGCACTAGACATGCAGGCCCAACGGAACTTGGAAGAACTAAACGGATTCATCTCAGCCAACCTACCACACATACCGCTATTACCAACTGAGAAATTTCAAGTAGGCGGAGACAACATCCACTGGACAACCAACACAGCCAAAGATATGCTCCAGCACTGGTGCCAGCATTTAAACTAGGAGACCCCACAAGCCCAAATATCTCCAGGGAGGGGGCATCCAACATAGTCAATCTATGTAAATACTTCACACCAACAGAGAGTCAAAACAGCCTTTTGAGCAAAGGCCTCTCCTTCATACCCACACCGCAAACTGAAGCAAAACAGAAGCAGACACTGCGAGCAGAAACACAAGACTACCATAGGAGGCTAAAAATCACAACCTTCTTTGAAGAGGAAGGAGACTCAAATCACATACCCTTCCTACCCAAATCCAACTGGGAACCAAATAACAACCAAGTTCCCCAGGAAATCACAGAGATTATTCTTGAAGATCTAAAAACAATACACAGCCTGAACCCAGGTAACTACAGAACAGAAGACAACCTAACAGCACCAGAAAGGATTGCACTTAAGGAATTACAAAAACATACCGACATCATTTTCAAACCAGCAGACAAGGGAAGTTCAATAGTAATAATGGATAGAGAAGACTACATCTTTGAAGCCAACAGACAACTAAATAATCAAGAACACTACAGGAAATTAGATGCACCAATTTATCTTGATTCTGCTCAGGAAATTAACAGAATAATACAAACACTAACAGACCACAAAATAATTACTAGAAAACAGGCACACTATCTCAAGGGGGCAGACACACCCAGAGCACGCATTTTTTACATGCTACCAAAAATACACAAATCACCAGACACATGGACTATCCCACACACCATACCACCAGGCAGACCGATAGTATCGGATTGCAACAGTGAATCATATAGAATTGCAGAATACATAGACCACTTTTTAAACCCCCTATCCACCAAACACACTAGCTACCTTAAAGACACATATGACTTCATAGACAAAATTAAAACACTCAAACTACCAGAAACAGCTTTTCTCTTCACAATAGATATAGACAGCTTGTACACAAACATAGAGACCAACACAGGCATTGCAGCTATCAGGAAATGTCTAAATCTAAATCCGGATCCAACCAGACCAGACGAGGAACTGATCAAACTCCTGGAAATCAGCTTAAGGAAAAACGACTTTGAATTCGACAACCAATTCTACCTCCAAACCAAAGGAACAGCGATGGGGAAACGCTTTGCTCCATCATATGCTAACATCTACATGGCCGATTGGGAAGAAACAATCCTCCCCAGATGCCCACACAGACCAACTCACTATTTCAGGTACCTAGATGACATTTGGGGCACTTGGACACATAGCATGGAGGAATTTACACATTTCATCTCGTTACTTAACACACACCACCAGTCCATCAAGGTAAAATACACCACACATAACAGCAAAGTAAACTTTTTAGACACCACCACTTACAAAGGACCACATTTTTCACAAACACACCAACTAGACACAAAAGTATATTTTAAAGAAACTGACACACACACTCTACTACACAAAACCAGCTATCACCCTAAACACACGTTTAGAGGTTTAATAAAATCACAACTACTCAGATTCCACAGAATTTGCACACAACATACTGACTTCCAGGCAGCTACCAAAGTTTTATTCACAGCACTCAGACAAAGGGGGTACTCCCGTTCCTTCCTCAGAGGAATAAGGAAAACCTTCTTAGAACAAAAGCCTAGAGACAACAAAAAGATTATTCCACTCATAACTACCTACTCACATTTTAGTGTGGCAGCTAATTCACAGATAAAACAAAACCTAACCAACAAATTACAAGACACCAACCTTCTTACAGGACACAAGATCATCTCAGCCTACAGAAAAAACAAAAACTTGACCAACTATTTAGTGTCCAGTAAACTGCCTTCACTTAATCGCAAACCAACAAAAGCATCACGACACTTCAAGCAACTTTCCTCCCTCCGGAGCCAATCCACAGGCATCACATACAACATTCCACAAACCTTTACACAAAACAGCAGGAACTGCATCTACGCAATACAATGCGATACATGCAAAACCATTTACATTGGAGAAACAGGCAACACTATCCGAGTAAGACTAACACAACACATCTATAATATCAAACACAAAAAAGAATCACAAACACCTCTAGTAGCACACTTTCTACAACACAACTTGGAATCTCTGAAAATTACAGGGCTGGAGAGGAACCAGAACTGGACAATCGGAGAAAGGAAATGGAGAGAAAAAGACTGGATCAACAAACTACAAACAACTTTCCCGCTAGGCCTGAACATTAGAAACTCCACGATAGACCTACACTAGAAAAGGAGCTCCAAAACAAAAAAAACAAAGAAAGAAATCCAAAAAGATCCAGATGGCCAGTGCATCTTTCTTTCCCTGAAAAACCAACCAAGTGTGGAGTTCTCAGGGAAACAAAGTTCCTACCTCAACCTAACCCTAACCCTAACCCTAACCCTAACCCTAACCTAGAGTCACACTTTTGATGGGCCACAGCTGGAGCTGCGTGCCTGCAACGGAGAGTGGGAGAGCTGGAGAGTGGGAGATCTTGGGAGTGGGACTGCACTTGCATCCCAGCCGGATGCTGGGCTTTGGGATGCTCCATCCTTTTCACCAGCCATGGATGCGGCCACGGCAGGGGAATGGATGCCTGGGACGCAAGCCCAGTGCGGGGAGCTGCACGGCGGTTAGCCGGGGCCCCGCGTCCCGGGTGAACAGAGATTAATTAATTAATTAAATGCACGTCCCCCCCCGGGTGCACGAGTGTTATGAGGCCGGGTTGCAGTTCCGCAAGCTCGGGCTGAACACTTGCTCGTCCCCCGCGGGAGCACGGGTGTGTCACAAAGACGGCCGGAGTGGGTGGCGTCAGACCAGATGGAGGAAATAAATAAACAGAGAGATGTGGTTTGGTATAAACTGGGCGCGTGATCGCGCTCAGCATTTAATAAACAGAAAATAAAAGGTTTGAACAGACAAAAACACGGGACACGGCACTTGTAGCCAAAAGAAACATATAAACAAAACGGACTAAACACTAAACAGACGGTGCAGGACAGACAGACGAACACGGTGAGTACAAACAAAACACTTAACTATTCTTCTATAATTACGCTTTTAACTCTCCTTCTCTCTCACCCGTTCTCCACTCTCTGAACACCTAACCCCCAGTGAGTGAAAATGTGTCTCTATATATACTGTTGTGCTGGGATTCAATTACTAATTAATTATTCACTTGAATCCCAGCACGTGAATTAATTCTGTGCAACCCCGTGCTCGCATATTATATTTTAAATGCACGTGCGTGATGTGCAATCCCGTGCCTAAATACAAATCTACACTTTTTAAATATACGTGAAACACAGACCCGTTTATATCCCGTGTACCAATCTATACACCAACATTAACATACGCACGCATACAACACATAACACAAAGGCACACAGGGGTGGGGCGCTTTGCCACAGGGTGTTATGAGGTCGGGCTGGAGTTCCGCGAGCTCGGCTGAACACCTGCACAAGCGCTGCGGAGACCCGTTAGAAGCAGCCCCGGAGGCCAGCGAAAATAGCCGAGAGTTAAGCCCCCTCCCCGCCGTGGCTTCGGCCGCCTTCCGCCGCGTCACGTCAGACGGAACTCTGGTCATGTGATTTGCGACATGACCAGAGTCCCGTCCGTCTTGAAGCGGCAAGAGGCTGCCGAAGCCACGCTAGGGATGGGGCTTAACTCTCGGCTATTTTCAAACTCGACGGGAAGGCAGCAGGAGGCTCCATTCACGGCTAACTCCCCGCGATCCCCGCTGACCGATCGGAGCCGGTTTAGCGCTCCAGGCAGTCGAATATTTTAGCGCCTCAGCAGCGGGGGCGACGACCTCTAACATTCCCGGGGGAGCTGCCTGAGTGTAAGGCCGGGACCCGTCTGCTGGGGGAAAAAAATACCTGCACGTCCCCCCCGGGTGCACGGGTGTTATGAGGCCGGGCTGCAGTTCCGCGAGCTCGGGCTGAACACTTGCTCGTCCCCCCACTTGGGAGTGGGACTGCACTTGCATCCCAGCCGGATGCTGGGCTTTGGGATGCTCCATCCTTTTCACCAGCCATGGATGCGGCCAGGGCAGGGGAATGGATGCCTGGGACACAAGCCCAGTGCGGGGAGCTGCACGGCGGTTAGCCGGGGCCCCGAGTCCCGGGTGAATAGCGATTAATTAATTAAATGCACGTCCCCTGTTCCCCCGGGTGCACGAGTGTTATGAGGCCGGGTTGGAGTTCCGCGAGCTCGGGCTGAACACCTGCACGTCCCCCCCGGGTGCACGAGTGTTATGAGGCCGGGTTGGAGTTCCGCGAGCTCGGGCTGAACACCTGCACGTCCCCCCCGGGTGCACGAGTGTTATGAGGCCGGGTTGGAGTTCCGCGAGCTCGGGCTGAACACCTGCACGTCCCCCCCGGGAGCACGGGTGTTATGAGGCCGGGTTGCAGTTCCGCGAGCTCGGGGGAACACCTGCACAAGCGCTGCGGAGGCCCCCCTGTCCTTAACCCTTTCAGACCTGGTGTCCATTTCAATGTACATCACCTGTTTGAGCGTTTTTCAATAGTTCTAAAAACACCTTTCCTGCAGAAATCTGATTTTTTTAGCAATTCAAATAAGAGTAACAGCATTTGCGTTGGGTTCCCCGATGTCATAAATATTTTCCACCAGTAGATGGCAGCAGCCCCTAAGAAGTGGAGTCGACAACCATTCAAATTCTTGAAAAAGTACATTTGGAAGAGTTTTGAAGCCATGCAACCAGGTAGAAACACCATTTCAAGGGCTGTAGTATCAGACTAACAGCCTGTAACTGAGCCCAGTGTTTTTAGAGCGATTCCTGCAAAATTCAGCTTTTTTGCCATTCAACTAAGGCGACCGCTGCTTTAAGCCTATGGGGCATTTGGAACAGCTTTGGCAGGCTCTCAAAGAATCAGCGAATGTGGTAGGTGGCTGAAAATTGCTACAGAGTACATGTAGGACATGCAGATAATTGGTTGAAAAGCACAGGTTGCTGGGCCTTTCGGTTCCGACGCTGCCCCTGTCCTTAAATGCCACTTCTAAGTGCATTGCAGGCCCCTTGAAAAAGTACATTTGGAAGAGTTTTGAAGCCATGCAACCAGGTAGAAACACCATTTCAAGGGCTGTAGTATCAGACTAACAGCCTGTAACTGAGCCCAGTGTTTTTAGAGCGATTCCTGCAAAATTCAGCTTTTTTGCCATTCAACTAAGGCGACCGCTGCTTTAAGCCTATGGGGCATTTGGAACAATTTTGGCAGGCTCTCAAAGAATCAGCGAATGTGGTAGGTGGCTGAAAATTGCTACAGAGTACCTGTATTATATGCAGATAATAAATGTAGAAGCACAGGTTTATGGTGCTTTTGGTTGAAATGCAGCAGCTTGCCTTAGATTGACTCATACCGAGAGATTGCAGCATATTTGATAAGAACCTTTTTAAGTGTTTCTCGGCTGTGCGACCAGATAGAAGCTCCATTTAAATGGCTGTAGTATCAGAGAATTAGTCTCTAACAGTATTCAGTGGACTTGTAATGAATCCTGCAAAAACTGATTTATAAGAAAAAAAAAAAGATTACTGGCAGATGCAAATTCACTTCTTTTTTTTATTTCTCTGGAACAGTAAGTGCAAAACAGAGTTTTTATTCAAAAAAAGCAATTGTTTTTGTGGATTTCAATGTTATCCTATGGGGTTTTGTAAAGTTGCGGTTTGGTGCAAAATTCTTATTTTCCCTATAAATACGAAACGCCAGGTGCTATCGTTTCAGGTAGGGCATTGTTATACAGATAAGGGTGTAATCTACACAACGAGACTGTTCCTGGGTTGTAATTCCACACCTGCACTAAATGGCAAGTGTTATTGTGTCTGTTTTTACGTTTGTGGTGAAAACGCCTATACGTTTCAATGGGAATCACATTAAAATTAATACTTCAATAACCCCTGGTGCTACCACCTCATACAAGGTATCGTTGGATAGGTATGATTGCAAGCTACAAAACAACACTGCTACACTAAATAACGACCTTAAATATGTTTTGTTTACATTTGGCGAAAAAACGGCCCGTTCGTTTCCATGGGAGTTTTTTTTTTTTTTTTAATTAATATTTAAATAACCACAGGTGGTATCAATTGAATCAAGGTATGCCTGGAAAGGTATTACTGCAAGCTACAAAACAAGACCTTTAGCACGGAAACGAGTGTGACCCTAACCCTAAACCCTGACCCTGACCTTAACCCTGACCCTGACCCTAACCCTAAAAGATGCATGTGATTGAAACACTTACTCAAATTAAAAAAGATACAGCTCATCGAGTGCACATTGTGTTACCCAGTGAAGTGTTAAAAGCTGCCTTTTCTAAATTTCTTGAAATAATTATAGCATGAAGCACTAGAGAAATGGTGAACCACTTAAATCATACAAATTGTAGCCACTGATCGACCTCTCTTGAATACTCTTGTGACATTATTCTTTATTATGCAACAGCCTTTCTTCTTTACATCACCTTTGATTTCAAGCTGATAAAGCCCATTTGTGTGTATAAAAAATAAATATTTAATTGCTCATACTGTGTACAGAGCAAAAGAGCTGGAAAGCATACACATTGTGAACCTGTTTTTAAATTTTCATGTCGACTGACTTTCAAACAATTTTGAAAGTATTTTCACTAAAAAAATTGCTGTGCAATGTCATTTGGAAAGCCGAGTTATTCCATGTTCCAGATTCATTATTATTGACTCTGCCTGCTGTTTGATCTCTGTTGAGTTTACAAAGATGTCACAGATGGCTGCTCTCTGGTTGTGACTATTATAGCTACAGTGGCTTGTGGGATGGAAATAGGAAACAAGGATCTGACTGTGATCAGAAAGGCAAACCGCAATCACAGTGCAGAGGCTGTGGACACAATTCATTGCTGAACTTGTATACAGTATGATGCACCTAAACTTTTACAGTATGATATTGTTTGATATTGTGGCTCTGTGTGTCTCCCCTCACAATGTAAACAATAACTCATATTAACCCATATAGTATGACAGATATTAAGTTGTCTTCATATACTCCATAGATTATCATATAATTGCTTATATGATTTGGTGCTTGGACTGTGGTTTAGCCCACAGAGATTCAATCTTCCAAATTTCACCCATTTAAATGCAAAGACAGATACAATGTGAAATAAACAGAACAGTAACATTTTAAAAATAGATATATTTAAAGACAATATTTGTGCACATCAATAACTACAATAACGTAACCTTTACACATTGTAATCTATGAGGAATTCTTAATTTGCTTAATAAGGAAAAGGTAGTATTTAGTTATTAGATCATTGCCAAAAAACAAAAAAGTGATTCAACTAATTGTGCATTTGGGACATCTTTCTAAATGATGAATGTGTTCATTGCCATGCAAGACTTAGCTGGAAAAGCTAAATCCAAACCAACATCTGGCAATTAGCTTTGCAGTCCTGCTGGGCCTACCTCCAAGTGCCTTTCAACACAGCATGGAAGGAAGCTGAAATACTCCTGCATCCCTGCTGGACACTTGTAAAGCTTTGTTCAACAGCAAACACAAAAGATGCATTCTGGAAAAAAATAAGAATAAAACAGACCAGGTCATGTTGCCAAACCAATTTAAGGAAGCAATCAAGATTTCCATTACATGAGAGTAGATGTTAAAACATCATGCTGTTGAACTTTCTCTTTACTGACTCCTCCACCTCCCTTTGCAAAGGGAAACTGTTTTTATTGTATAATTAAACAATTTCTATTTCCAATTAAATGGTGCGACAGTTGACAATTCAGAACTGGGTACTCTTTCTGTGGATTAGTGTCTAATCCGGGTCTGTGAAACCATTCATAAATTACACTTTATGATCACAGATATTTCCGTAGTAAAGTAGTTACCTGAAAGAGTTGGTCCCCACTCATCTCCTGGCAAGATGTTTGATTGGTAAGTATGGGTGGTAATGTGGTCAGTGAAAGCAGACAAATACTAAACTAAAGAGACAGTTGAATGCTGGATAATAATTACCTGGATCCTTAAACTTAAGGACCAGTGTTATCTTACAGTTAGAGATCCAGGAGAGTAGCAGTATGCTTTTATTTTATTGCTTGCAAGCACAGCTTTGGAGCAAGGAACAAGAACATACTAAACAGAGCCATTTCCAAATGCACTGCTTTGTTCACATCACTCCTCATTAATGCCCACTGAGAAGACCATTACAGACATGTTGCTTAATTTTAATTAAAATTGCCTTGATAAGCCACAGAATGGTCCTTTTGGAAGCAAAACTAAAGACCATTAAAGCATCAAAGAACACAAGCATTTATCTGTAATGTGGTTTGCCTAGTGAGGAGACAGAGAATTCAGAATAGATGAAGTGATGAAGAGAGAGATTAGGGTAGACCTGCCATCCCAGTTCACAGCAGTACTGGAGGAGTGGGTTAGGATTGTGGGTAGACCTGCCACCCCAGTTCAGAAATAAGCAATGTCAGGTAATTTGCAACATAAGAGTTTATGATTGGAATGAAGCCATTTATGTCAGGAGCTGGCCATTTGGTGAATTAGGCTGTTAATAATGTGAGCTGTGACTGGCAGTGGGTACCTCACCATGCAGAGTTATAGCTGCCCAGGCACCTGGGGAAAACTCAGGCTGCCAAGTCTGATCAATTATACCAACCCTCTAACTAACTGCTGGCTTCAGTCCTAATTTATCTTGAACAACTCTTACCTTCTCCCTCTCTTACACTGTTTCCTTTCCCTCCTCTCTGTCTGTCTATCTATGTGTATATCTGTTTATCATCAGCTCATTTATCAAAAACATATACAATATGAATATGTGTCCTGCATTTCATATTTTTACCACATTGAATCCTGTCCTCTAAAACAAGCTAGCATGGACCAACACAGGCCATGCTCACACTTCACATGAAGCAATCTCCCAGCCATTTGGAGGCTGCCACTGACCACACATCTGGCTCTCCCACCACTGGAGGAATAGAGATGGCAGATGATGAATAACACTGTGCAGCCGCTCTTTAAACCACAGAGCCTGTTACCCGAACATGCAGGGAGTTAATGGATGTGCAGTGACTTGCTGGAGCTGGATGTAGAGATGCCGGTTGTCTTCACTCAGGTATTAGCCTTTTGGCTATATTAACTAGCCATGTATAATTATACTTTACTGTGGCTTTGAGTTCACCTCCTCATCACTTCTTCTGCCTTATGTGGGATGGCAATTGAACTGTATCCATGCCTAGTGTTTAGCTGGGAAGTTTTGCATGCAATCCAGAAAGATAGCAAACTGTATGCCTAAATGTGGTAATGTATCAGCATTGAAACAAAGGAATCTTTGTCTTAATAAATTCCATTAGTGCATTGAGTTGCCATGACTGGATTACTGTGCTGGTGTGACTATGGCCCAGCAGGCCTGCACTGAATCAGTGAGAGAGTCAGAGACGGCATTGCAATGCCAGATGTGTCCTGAGGTTAATTGGACATTGTTTGCAAGCTGAATGATTTTGCTCTTCAATGTTTAATTAGGGTAATTAGCATTAGTGATTAGAGCCAGGCTGTGTTTATAAACTATGACAGGGGGCTGGGGTGGCAGCGATTCTGAGCTAATTAAAGAGGAAGCTAATAGTGCAGATCCCTGGCAATCCGGCAGATAAATCCAGTCAGTCAGTCATCCACAGTAATTCCTATATCAAGAGCTATGTAAACCCCATCTATCTGAACATTCTGATATGTTCAGATAGAAAACACCACCTACAATATGACTACAACCCCATCTATCTGAACATTCTGATATGTTCTGATATGAGAACACCACCTACAATATGACTAAAGTATTCTTTTAGAAAACCATCAGAATTATGTGTGAAATATGTGTAAATGTATACATGTGTGAAGACTCTGAATATGAGATTTTTAATAAGACTCCACAGAGGAGGAACACTCGAAAGGATTAGCACTGTAATGTAAGTTATGATAGAGCTTTTGATGATTTGCTTGTGCTTGTAAATTACACAAATTACACACGCTTCAAGTTGCCTTGGCAATGAGCTATTAAAAACATCATCTGATCGGCAGGTAATGTGAAATTTGACCTGCAGATGGCGTTGTGTTGAAAGAGCAGACTTTCAGCTTTCAGGGGATGAATAACTTGAGGTGGTACGTGGCTTTGAATGAACACCTGCTTCAGTTTAAATTAGGCATATTTAAAAGAGTTCACACTTGACTGAAATGTGTATGTGTTATAAAAACACTTAAAAATAAAGATTTTAAAGCTGTTTAACATAAATAACTGTTACCAAGTTATAGTTTAGACTTCAAACTATCAAAATAACACAAAAACCAAAAATTGTTCAGGGAAGCCATTTTTTCTATTTTCGCCTCTGTAGTAAAAAGAATGTTGGTGACATGCGACTGATTTTGTGGGAGCAGGTCACACATGATAAATGGTGGTATCCATCCTGCTTTGATTGTAATGTTCCAGTATATCAATTCTCAAAGCTGTTTACTCTAAATCGTCATTGCACAATTATTTATTTCTGGTTTATTATCTTTATTGGGAGTTTTTTTTCCTTTCTAGAAACATATGCAATTGCATATATATATATATATATATATATATATATATATATATATATAGCATTTAAAATGTGTGTAATACAGGAATAGAAAGTTATTAATTAATTTAATCACGGCATCTTAGAAGGCTGACTATTTTAAGACTGATGATACTTGGCAGACACTTCTGCCCCTTGTGCTATTGATCTGTGTTCACAGGTGGCTGCGGAATCTGCAGGTGGAAAAGACTTTCAGCTTCTCTTGTGTTAATTAATTAGCTCTTGCTATCTTGGCTGGCCAGAGTGCAAGATACCTGGATTTCCAAAGCCAGGCAGGGTGAGATGGCTGCAGCTCCCCCAAACATCTCTTTGTGCTCATCCACCGGCCTGCCCATCACTGTTTGTCTATGCCTCTCTACAAGTCTCTATGTACCCCGAAGTCTGACAGTTTTCTGTAAAAGCTTAGAGATTGTTAGTTCTCCATGTATCCAGTAGGTGGTGATAGAGGCACATACATGCATTCATTGGGAACATTGAAAGATGTGCTGCAATCAAAATAACAGCAAAATGCAGATCTCACTGCAGATCTCTCTCTCTCTCCTCTCTCTCTCTCTCTCTCTCTCTCTCTCTCTCTCTCTCTCTCTCTCTCTCTCTCTCTCTCCTCTCTCTCTCTCTCTCTCTCTCTCTCTCTCTCTCTCTCTCTCTCTCTCTCTCTCTCTCTCTCTCTCTCTCGCACACACACCAAAGAATTTCCCCTAAAAGAAATTGCAGTGGGTCTCCAATCCCTGGCCACCTAATGAGGCGATACCAGAGCTGGCAGTTTGTAAATGGATTTTCAAGGAAATTTACCATCAAAGTATGCAAGATATTGGCAAATATCTGACAGGAACAACAGACTTACACTTTGTGCATTAAAAAAAACACTCCCTTTCTTTCACTGATGATCACAATGCAGCTAGCTAATACATAGGCATGGACTAAATAGTGAAATTATTCATTTATCTGTGCCTCTACCTTTCTTCCACTGCTGAGCATGAGACAGCTAGCTAGTACACTTTTTTACATTTATTTTACATTTAAGCAACAGATCCGTAGGAAGAGGGCTTCTCCGTTCTGTAAGGCCTGCCTTGTGCAGTTAAATGTCCTGACACAGGGTTCTATTGCCATAAGAAAATGGTGGCGTAGTTTTATTTTACACTTAAGGTTTTTTTCTGTTTGTTTTTTCCTGATTTTATGGCGCATTAGTTGATAATGAATTAAATGTTTTTCTAAATAGTCTGTGAGTAATGCTGTTTGATCAGAATTCTATATATGATCTGTTGCCTTCAGGCTTCAATATATATATATATATATATATATATATATATATATATATATATATAGTGCATTTTTAATGCCAATAAAAGTGGCTGGATTGACAGGGCTGGAAGCTGTGAGCTTTTGAATTGCAAACGAACAGAATGCAACCTGTCTCCCATAATGAGCCATGACAGAGTCTATGAGCTGAGACAGACTTCGTATCTGTCCTCCACTGAACATGAAAGCAAAATTGATACTGCATCAAATTGTCAGTTTTAGGTACTGGGATGAGTTCCTCCACACATGTATTTTTTTGGTACTTTATTAGTGCTGCTATCTTCTCTGTCCCATTAACAGTGCTAGCCATGAACACTGCGTCATCAATTCTCTGCTAAAACCATTAGCTCATGAACTGGCTAAACTGATTCCAAATGTCTAAGATTTATTGAAGTACTCATTGTGAAAAGTAATGGATCTATTCCACATGACAAACTCAAAACCGCTAGAGATTCCAGCATTGTAAACAGATTACTTTTCTGAATATCCATCTTATTGCTTGGCCTTGATGGGCAGGGCTCATGTGCAGTTTGTGATGCCAGACACAAACCGGAGTCTCTCACAGCTGTATTCATACAAGGTGCTTTTGTAAGAATTCAGTCACATTTGGATGATAAAACGTAAATATGTTTTGCTTGAAAATGACTAGACAGGGGCTCCCGAGTGGAGTATCCAGTAAAGGTGCGATATTGGAGATCACCAGTTCCAATCCAGGCTCTGTCATTGCCGACCGTGACTGGGGTTTCCTAGGGGGCGGCGCACAATTGGCCGAGCGCCGCCCGCATAGGGAGGGCTTAGGTCAGCAGGGGAATCCATGGTTCACCGCACACCAGTGACCCCTGTGGCTGACAGGGCTGATAGGGCGTCTGCAGTGGAGCCATTCGGATCAGTGTTATCTTCCGGCACTATAGGTCTGGTGGATTCACTGTGGATCCGCAGTGCAAAAAAAGACGGCTTGGCAGGGACACGTTTCAGAGGACGCATATGTCAGCCGCCGGGGGGTTGCAGCGGTGAACCGGGATTAAGAATAACACAATTGGCAATTCTAATTTGGGGAGAAAAATGGGGTAAAAATCATTGGCAATGACTACATTTAAAAAAAAAGACTAGACAGTGTTAACTATAGGTCTACCACTGTGTATCAGTTTCACCATAGCTTTGAATCCGACAGTGTCTCACACACACCAGCAGTGCATGCAAATTTAGGTTAGATTTATCGCAAGCCTGTGTAAAAACAAACATCAACCAGTAAAACTGTCTCTTGTCGGTTGGATCCATTAAAGAGATGAATAAAGTGCACCTAGGGAATGGTGAAGCAAGAAAAGCGAGCTCCTCAAATGCAACATATCCAGCTGAGTACAGTTAACCTGTATTGCAAAGCCAAGATCATCTGAAAATCTGGAAGGGAAAATAGATTAGCTGTCAATGTCTCAGTGCATCTCTGTGGCTCTATCCTGTTAATATCCTCAGAACAAACACTTAATCAAAGCTGGCATTCTGCCCGTGCAGTAACACAAGAGTACAGTTTGAGCAGACTTCACTTTCAGGAATATGTCTGCAGGGTGGTTCTCAGGCTCAGCTGGGTCCCTGAGCCGACCAGCAGCAGTTTCCTAGCAAACTTTTACAAAGACTTAAATTTACTGCATGCTGCAAACTAAAATATAAAGAAAAAAGACAGAATACTGTCTGCTCATGAATCCATTTTCGCTGGACTGATACAAAGATAGACAGATACACAGAGGAAGAAAGATATAGTTGGACAGACAGACAGATGGACAAGTGGGAAGACAGGAAGGTTAATAGATGTCGTTCATTAATAGATGTATTAATGAACGGCCAACACTGCAAGACACCCCCTCCTTCGCTCATCCCTGCTATTGTGTTTATTGCTGACTTTGATTTTCTTCTTGTTGTTCCAGCAGCTGCTGTGTTTTAACAACTGCATTAATCCCACCTCGAGGACACTCAGTCACTGTGAAGCTATTGTTTGTTGCCATGGTGCTCGTGGGGGGTGGGGGGGCTCTATAATTGGGCCTCCTGGTCCGATATACTTTACTCTTAAATTATCTTCCAATCACCTGTAAAACTGCAGAGCTGCTGCTGCTCTTATCCAGGTCAGTAAGGGGACACAGAAGGGATGTTTTGGTCAAATACTAATGGCTTACCACTGCAGCCTAGACCGGTATGACCAAAACATGTAGTACATTGTATTTGTCATATGTGCCTGTCACACGGCTGGCTGAGTGGTGACGTCAGAACCAGGAAATGAATACACAGACACAGGACAGATGAGGTGAAATGATGAAAGCGCTGTTGTGCGGTTTATTACAAAATAAAAAGTTTAAACAGAAAACAGGACACAGCACTTGAGGCCAAAGTAAATAGACAAACAAAACAAACTAACATTAACAAACAGGGACGAACAAACACGGTGAGTACAAACAAACAAGTATCGTGCTGGTCCTACCAGCACGCGATAGCAATTGTTATAAATATTTATCTTTAACTTTATTTCTTCTCCTCTCTCTCTCCCCCGTTCACTACTCACTGAACACCCAACCCCGAGTGAGTGAAACGTGCACCTATATATACTGTTGTGCTGGGATTCAATTACTAATTAATTATTCACTTGAATCCCAGCATGTGAATTAATTATGTGCAACCTCGTGCTCACATATTACATACTTTAAATGCACGTGAAGTGATGTGCAATCCCGTGCCTAAATACAATTATACATTTTAAATCACACGTGAAACACAGACCCATTTATATCCCGTGTACCAATGCCTATACACCAACATTAACACACCACACGCAACATACAACACAGAAATGCACACAGGGGCGGAGCACATTGCCACAGTGCCCTATTCCACATTGTGACAGGGAGTGTGAGGATTTGAGCTGCAAATCTCCCTCCCGACCCAAGAGGGCGCTAAGCAGAGGTACTTTCATGCCTGTTCAGAGACAGGCCGGCTTGGAGAGAGGGGCGGAAAAGGAAGTCGGCCATCTTGGTGCAGGGTGGAATGACCATATTAGGGGACAAGATTACTGTGATCAGCTGTGCTGCATTAGACAACTGGCAGGTGTGCTGAGTCGCGCTGATCATGAGGTGGAGTCTCCTAGTATATAAGGGCTGTCATTCTGTAAGTGTGGGGCCATGTGTTCCACCTCCACACCCACTGCACAGTCACACACATAAACACAGATATTTAGATACTGTTGAACCGGCTTCACCTGCAAGCACACCAGCTTACATTGTGATCTCAGCAGATCTCAGAAGATGAACATGGTTGGGTTCAATAATAATTTGGACGTCTCAGTCCAGCTTCTGGGAGAGCTGTGGAACTCTGCAATATCCCAGCATGGTGTTTGCAGACATGCAGGTGGCACTGTGCTGCTGGGAGAGCTGTGGAACTCTGCAATATCCCAGCATGGTGTTTGCAGACATGCAGGTGGCACTGTGCTGCTGGGAGAGCTGTGGAACTCTGCAATATCCCAGCATGGTGTTTGCAGACATGCAGGTGGCACTGTGCTGCTGGGAGAGCTGTGGAACTCTGCAATATCCCAGCATGGTGTTTGCAGACATGCAGGTGGCACTGTGCTGCTGGGAGAGCTGTGGAACTCTGCAATATATTTTTCCTTCAATGAAAATATTGCGTTTGCAAGTGCCAATTTATTTGAAATATAATGAGATATTTTTAATTAGTTTAGCATCCCATGATTGTGTTCTTAATCATTTATGTTTTTATTGGTAATTGCAAACTCACGGTTTCAGCAGGGAAGATATTCCCGACGCGCACCTCTAATGCACTGGCCTCATTAATGAAACCTTGCTCGGTATTCCTGTTACTAGATTATAATGGTAAGCATAAATATACAGGCAACATGGACTCAATAAATATGTAAAAAATTAAACATGAGGAGATAGCCTTACAGATTTAACATCACAAACTTGAATAAGGAGACTTGACAGTGGAAATGTTAATGCAGGGTTACCTAGAGACTGCCCTCTCAGAATATTTGGGTATTTTAATTACTAGTTCCAGGGGAAGTTGTCAGATGTGTTGGATTTTATCCCAAGTTAATGAAAAGGCACAGCGTGCAAAGCCCTGCATTTGAGCATTAGAAGGGTTGCTGGGGGTTAGCACTGGAAATTCAGATTTCGTGTTCTTCCAATATTGCTTTGTGATTAATATTTGGGTAATGAATAGAGTGCCTGCGAAGGTATTAAGACCTTTTGTCTGGGTGCACGGTGCTGTGATGAAATTAGTGTTGATATGACGGCAAGGATGACTAAAGACTTCAGTCTTGAGAACTCATCTGCTCGGCTTCATCCCGCTCTTATAGGGCCATCTCTGGAATAAAGTTAATGTTAAAAAGCTAGCAAGACTGACTCACTGGTGCGTCCTTGACAATTAAACTGATTTAAACTTCTAAATAGAGGGTAGCTTGTCACCAATACAGGGGGAAATATTAGAGGATATTACCTGTCTACCTTTTTATGTACTGCTTGTTTCACATGAGTTCAAGGAAAGTACTGTATGAGTTTATTAAAGTAGGGCATTCCCACTGTGGAGTGTTGTGGTGTTTGACCTGACAGCCCATTAGCAGCCCTGTCCTCACCCGCTGGGACAGAGAGGAGCCTCTCTGACATTCTCACTTTACTGCCTCCAATTCAAGCAGAGTTTATCTCCCCTATCAGGCTTATGAGGCTGAGTACATGGTAACCCCTCAAACACATTATGGGATTGAAGATGTCAAATATTGATAGTCAATGCATCTTCGTTCAGTTGGCCTTCCCAACAAGATGAGTTTGGCATTCCTGTGTGAAAAGCTGGATTTGAACCCCAGCTCAGACAGGGGGGGGGGGGGCACTTACACTAACTTAGGTTATGACTTAGAAAAACTCTGAATTTGCAACTTAAGGCATATAAACCCCTTTCATATTGGCACTCCTACCTGGGTAGTGTGAAATCACATACCTGGGTCACAGCGACCCACCTCAGGATGTGGGGGGACACGCTTTGACCCGGGTAGAGCGAGATGAAATGCAAGACGGACATTAGTAAGCCGACACAATAACAAACAGCCACGCCTGCATGAAGGGTTCACTTCAAAAGGATTGATTCTGTTTATTCTGTTTAGCCATATTTGTGTTGATTGAGACACAGCATGAGCCAGATTGCAGTAGAGATAAAGAAACATTTGCTTTAATCAACATTTGGCCGACGGTTCAATCCAGAGAAGCTTGGATGGAAGCGTCCGTAACAAGCTGCTTCCAGGGCATTGATACGCATATTGTGTACTTGCTTCTGTCACCCAGGTCGATCCTGCTTTATCAAAAGCAGTGTGAAATCGTGCAGCCGACCTGCATGACACCGGGTTCCAACCCAGTTAGAGCATGCCAGTGTCTTGCCTTAATATCTGTAGAATGCCATGTTACTGTTTTGGTCTGCAGTGGCAGATCCCATGTTTTATTTCTGTGCAGAAGAAACATTGCACTGAACCATAAAACTGTTTACAGCTGCCTTTCTATCGCATATTTAAACATCAGTTTGATTACAGGCCTTCAAGCCATTGAGCTTTTAATGCCTTTCATCACCTATCTGTGCAATAACTGGAAAGGACAAATGGAATATTGTTAAAAAGTAGAATTTATGAAGACCCAGATTACTGAAAGGTGCAACATGGCTAACTGAAACACAATCTAAACAAGAGCCAGCCCCCAACTCTCCCTCAATCTGTACCCTTCTATACTGTAACAGAGCCACTACTCTCCCTCAATCTGTACCCCTCTATACTGTAACAGAGCCCCCAACTCTCCCTCAATCTGTACCACTCTATACTGTAACAGAGCCCCAACTCTCCCTCAATCTGTACCCCTCTATACTGTAACAGAGCCCCCGACTCTCCCTCAATCTGTACCCCTCTATACTGTAACAGAGCCCCAAATCTCCCTCAATCTGTACCCCTCTATACTGTAACACAGCCCCCAACTCTCCCTCAATCTGTACCCCTCTATACTGTAACTATTTACAACATAGTTTACATTGTAGCAGACTTATTATACACACATTTGAATGTCACTTTATGAAGAATGCTCTTTAAATAGAAGCACAGGAGAGTGTTTTCAGGTCAGATTTAAAGAAGTCACGTTAGGGGGCTTCATTAGAGAAAATGGTTTAACAGGAGTATCCTGCTGGTGTGTCTCTTCCAAGAACAAGACTTCCTGCCTCCAGACACTGTGGGCTCCTGATGACTCTCTAAACCTCTGCTTTGAAATGCCTTAAATGCCCACATAATTACAAAATAGTAGGAATGCACTTTGAAATTGCACATTAATTTGTCATCAGTGTTGCAACCCACTGGTTCTATACCAAATTAACAGCAAATTCAAAGTTACACCAGCTAATTTACATTTGTTTAAATGATCTTTGCTGTATGCACCCAGCCTGTCCCTATCGCTTCGTTGAATATAATATACTGACCCCTTCAACACTCTCATTATCAAACAGAAATGTATTTCACCCTGTACCCCGATAGTTATTTGAAGAAAGCGGACAGGAGGGCCCAGAGCTATTCATTAAATCTCTGCTTGCCGCTAAATCAATTATGACAGTTAAAAATGAAATTACTACCAAAGTGGCAAAGCAATATGCAAACGGCATGCTGCAGTTGTGACATATGTACAAAGCTTAGTGATTAACGTAGTGATTTGTAAGTAGTAATATAATTTCCTTGTAATTACACACTTATTCCATCAGTAGGTAAGAGCTGAATCATTGGTAGTTACTATTTATTTGAATGGAAATACATGGCTATGTATGACTTGTGATCTGAAGTGTTACTGCAAACCCATATTGAGATGATGTCTTTCAGACCTGTGTGTCAGGATATTTTTATGTTTAGACAAATGTTTCAGCAAGAAGTGTCTTTGTCGGTTTGTTTTGTGTTCAGATGAAAGACACTGAAAAAGTTTCTTTCTGATGAAACTTGCTTTATAGTTTTGCCTATAATCTTAAAATGAAGTTAAAGATGATAAGCCTAGTTTACTCCCAAGCTATTTAAAGAATCTTTTTGAACTCATTTTTGATTAATTAGGGTACAGGCCATTTCCATGTAATTATGCACGTATCCTATGAGTAGTTGCCATGTACTGTACAAGCAGAACAGGCTGGTAGTGACCCTGTTCTTACATGGTTATGAATGCCCTGTACTCTAAAGATAGCATGAAAATAGCATGACTGCTTTTGTGTGTTTTCTAGTTATAACATTACAATATTAGCCACACAATCATATATATATATATATATATATATATATATATATATATATATATATATATATATATATATATATATATATATATAATCTGGAAATGAGTTGCTTCTCTGGAAGCCTGTGTTAATTGGAATGTAAATGTTTGCAGGAATTCTATTATTACTCATGTGTCAAGGCCAAGCTAATAGCACAGTGTGGCTGTTTCCATGGAGACCACTTGTATAGTTTTTGGAAAACCTAGTGCAATTCTCTGCAGGAGTATTGAAAGGTAGGGACCCAAAGGTCTTGCTGGTTGGTAAAGGGGATAGGTAGTAGGGTTGTTAAGAAGATTAGTGACCTTAGTCCAACAGCGCAAAACCCTGTATACAAATAATACAGAATCTCTGGATGACATTCTTTCAAAAGCCACAACATTAAATCCCATATTTATACCATTACAATCCAAGATTATTACACAAAGATAGATGTGAGAACTTGTCATTAGTCTATAAAGTTCTACAATGGTTAATGGGCCAAGCAGGAAATCACCTTTACTCAGGTGTTTGTCAAAATGGGGCATCTTTGTCATGACCAGTGAGTGAAGAAAAGCATTTGAAAAAGTGACAGAACAGTTTCTCTGTAACTTTCAATGACCGTCAATAACACAAAGGGAAAATGGAAATCACTTCATGGATGTTTCTCATGAAGCGTCCTTGAGGCAGAACACAGCAGAGAACAAGACAAAGCAGAGACAGCTTGATAATAGATAGAATTCAAGTATAATTTTTAAGCTATACTAGTGATCATATTGATATGTATAGTATTTACTGAGGTGAATAATTTGATAACAACTTTTACAAATCTTAGTTAAGATTTCTAGTAACCCTAATGCACCACATTTGAATAGCTCACGTATGATGCATTTCATTAATTCTATTTAAATAAACTTGTACTGAGTTCAACACTGTTGCACTTAAGAGCAGAAATGTCTTTACAATCCAAGAGGCCATAACATAAATATTTCACTTCATACAAAGATTTGCAATTAAACTGGCTGTCCTGGGGCAGGCCCCCACTAACAAGATTGGGAAGTGGACTTGACTGCAGTATGAAAGAGTCTCAGGATCAATACATCTCACCACATCTGCTGCTGCAAGATTGCTCCAGATTGTGCTTGGCAGACACACACACACACACACACACACACACACGCACATGCACACACACACACACACACTCCCCACTTAAAGTTTGGCATGTATTCATTAGCATCATATATTTATTTCCATTTGAGTGTTGAGCTGTTTGTTTGATACACTGACATTCACAGTTACATTGTTACTTCCACAGTTACATTGTTGTTACTTTCAGTTACATTGTTGCTACTTCCACAGTTACATTGTTGCTACTTCCACAGTCACATTGTTGTTACTTTCACAGTTACATTGTTAGTTCACAGTTACATTGTTGTTACTTTCACCTCTCACAGGGGAAAGTATTCCATCAGAGAAAATACAGCGCTACGCCATAGTGTCAGTGACTATATGACAGTTAAGTGCGTATCAATGAGTGCTGAACAAGGAAAGAACATGGCTTCTGTTTGTGTGGGTTTATTTAACCTTTTGTAGACAAGCAGCTTGTTATTTTTTCATACCTTTAATTTTGTAATCATTGTGCATTGTTTTATCTGTGTTTAAATATTAAAACTTAACAATTATTTATGCAGAATAAACATTACTAAATGTATGTACTAAAAATATCACTTTTCTGTGACATTTCACATGAATCCCTTAAAGTAAAAAGTGATAGCAGTAATCCTGTAAATGTTAAAACTAAATAGAGAGAAGCAAGTGTTTACCTGGGTACAGGGAGCTTGAGATCGGACTAGTTGGCATGAAAATGGGCAAAGCGAAGAATTCTTCATGCCCAGATCTCATCGTTTTGCACACGGCGCAGTATCATTATCAAGGCCCTGCACTGAGAACACTGCACCCAATGGGAGCAAAGGAAGGGTTTGATCACAGCGCCTCCATTCCCACAGGCAGAAATTTCATTCAAAGGATATTTCATGGTTCAATAAGCTCTGTGACGACTCGATTGCAACCTGGCAGTGTGACATTCTACTGGCTCGAGTGCCCTGGGAGGTCAAGCAAAACACATGGTGGGACTCTGCAGTGACTGCTTTCCTATTGAAATACAGCCCAGAACCTGTCTGGGAGGAAAACAATGGGACACAGTTGTTGAGACAAAAAGTTGAGATCTAGGGATGAATTGCGGCAGGCTAGCACTGGCTCTTAGATTTCTTTGAGAAACAAACAGGGCAGAGTGGGGAGTAGATATTATTAATGAGTATCATAGCAAGAAAACAAGTACACACAAGCTGTGGAATCAGCAGTTCAGAGGAGTTTTGTGCACATACTGTTCTAAGAGCTACAGTATACAATCTTTCAGAAAGTTCTTGAGCACTTGTTTTATATCATTTGTATTTGTAAAGCACTCTAGGCCACAGACATGACACACGTTAAACCAAATCACCAATATCCACATGTATAATAGTAAAACCTCACTTTAAACCCACATTTTTACGGTTCTCATGTGCTCCAATTGACGACAATGTAAAGTCAAATTCAATTTTAAAGACACCCCTGTATTCTGTATTCTGTCAAGTATCTCCAAAAAATACCAAAAAGAAGAGGTAACGTGTCTGTTTGAGACTAAAAAGGAAACCTGATTAATCCAGTACATTAGAACAGTTCATCTACAGTAATTTTATTATTATTATTTATTTCTTAGCAGATGCCCTTATCCAGGGCAACTTACAATTGTTACAAGATATCACATTATACATTATTTCACATTATACATATATCACATTATTTTACATACAATTACCCATTTTTACAGTTGGGTTTTTACTGGAGCAATCTAGGTAACGTACCTTGCTCAAGGGTACAACAGCAGTGTCCCCCACTGGGGATTGAACCCACGACCCTCCGGTCAAGAGTCCAGAGCCCTAACCACTACTCCACACTTTCAGTAATACGAAAAATGACTGAAATAGAATTGATCAAAAAATTTGTCAGTAAAAGCAACTTGCCCATCACAATTAGAGAAGCCCCTTTCTATAGCCTGGCATTTTCATCCAGATGAGCTGAGATCCTCTTGCCCCCATATTGGTCCCATTGTTTTTTTTATTTATTTTATTATTATTTTTTTATCTAGATTAAAATCATTTTATAATACAGCTTACATATTCTGGTTTGTTTTTATTCTGTTCTTTTTTAAATGCTTGGTGTTGTTCAGTAATATGGATTGTTTTTGCCTTTGTAAAGCGCTTTGTGGCGACCTGTTGCAAAAGGCGCTATATGAAAATAAAATTGATTGATTGGTTGAATGTGGGCTGGTGGTTAAAGCTGAGGGACTTGGATGGAAGCAATGTGGGCTGATGGTTAAAGCATGAACTGGGAGAAGTATGATAAAGAGTTTAGAAGCAGTGTAATCTTGTGGTTGTACTTTTATAATGTCAATGATTTCAAAATTGCACAAGAAGTCAGACGTAATCAATCAATCAAAAGAAAATGAAGTCAAATATTTGATCAGCTGTGAAGCCTCCATAGGGCTAATCAGCTGTGAGAGAGCACATATGAATCATCCATAAATATAAAAATGTAAGAACTGCAGAAATGGTGTTACAAGTTTATTTGAGCTCTTCTAGTGAAAATGTGCAAGGGCCATATGATCGGTGATTGGTGACTGGTGTGTGTCGGGTGCAGAAAGCTGCAGGATTACTGTGTTTCATAAAGGGCTTTGACACCGTGGCTCCATACTGATCCTTCTCCACATTACTCCTCTAATCCCACTGCACTTCCCAGGGGACCCTCCCCTGGATGGCCATTGATCCTGGACTTGCCAGATAACCTGATTAGTGTGTAGCCTTCGGGTTCTCATGCAGCAAACGCCTTTATGATTAATGCAATCCCTTTCTAATTTAGTATTAACAAGTCCCAGCAGGGTAGCTATAATTCAGCACCCCCCAACCCTGCTGAATGATGCACAGTACAATGGTTAATATTACTTATGTTGTCACATTGCAGTTGCTATAAGTATAGTCTCCTTAGTGCCTGTATGCATTAAAATGGTTGTTGGAATTCTCATTCATAAATCATACACACAACTGAAAGTTTTTTTTTTCTTCCATTTCAGCACCAAACAAATCTACCTGGTATTATTTAAAAAGAAAATCAAGCCATCCATTTATGGAGCCAAGTTCAGAGGATAATATAGTTCAGTTTTACAAAGTGGTGAATCACTAAAATAGAAAATATTGAAGTAGGTTTGTATTTGTTGTTTCACACTGAAACATTATTAAGCTGACTAAATTCATTTTGACTGCCTGTGTAACAGGAAAGCACAAGATTTAAGGTTTTACTCTTTTTCCCTTTCTTTATTTTCCTTCTTTTTTATCCCTGCTCTATGAGCAATATAGTGCAAGGACTGAGGCTGAAGTACAGATATATATATATAGCAATAACGATAAATAAGACAGTCGATACTGTGAAATTGAACACAGGGCTATATTGTTAATCAAGGCATTCTGAAGGGATCATAAGTCAATCGCACTCCCAGCCCCCACCTCTCAAATTTGGAATCCCAACCACAAGATCCAATTTCACGCCACTGACTGCCGCTTCTACAACAGTGAAGAGAATGAGGTGGCGGGAGCAGCTCTTTGAAAGAAAATAAAAAACATTAACTGAAGAAGCCATGAGTTTTTAAGCAAGGGACTTTCATCTGGTGAGCATCAGATCTTCACATGAACTCTTGATGGCAACATCACAGCATCCAGCGCTTGTATTCAACCTCTCAGGACACTGCCGAGGACAATGATACAAAGCTGAAGTGACACCCACTTCTCTCCATGGCTCAAGTTAGTGTACTGCTGTAACGCATAAACCAGAGGGAGACAGTTAAGTGAGTAGAAAAGCCTCCTTTTATCTGTTCCACCAACACAGAACAGAGGGAGTCTGTTCAGAGTGTATAAGAGCCTCCGTTTCTCTTTCTCTCCCTCAGCTCCAGCAGCACAGAGCAGAGGGAGGCTAGTAAGAGAGTATAAGACTGCCAAAGTGCAATATTGATCTGTATTATTATAATTATTATAAAATGGCCCTCATTTCACTTTGTCAGGATGCTTAATTCTATCATCATCATCATGTCTTTTGTTAAATTCAATGTATTCAAACTCTGCCTTACATTAGTAATCAGGGCATAGTAACTGCACAGCATAATGAAGGTTGGTGCTTCACATTACAAGCTGTAACTTTAATGTCAATTTAGTGTAAGTCAGTGGCACAAGTGCAGCTCCAAGGCACCAGCTGAAATGAATGAATCCAGGTACAGTGTAGTACAATATGAAATGTTTAAGGACATAGTGCAAATATCACTGGGGAAAAGACAGGGGTAAAATACCCATCCTTCTCCCCCTCCCCTCTGCGTAAAAAGGCAAAGGAGGACACTGGTACAGTGTACCTATGCAGAAAGAAGTAGGCTGTTGGCTGTTGCACTGAAGAAAGGGGTGTGAGCTGAAACAGAGATTTCTAGCTATCCGGGAAGGGGTGCCAGAGCTAATGAAAGTAAACATCAAATCTTTAATGTGACCAAAACCAATTTAGCTTGTAATCATTTTATGACCTGCCCCGTGGAGCTAACTGGAAAAGTCATCTCATCGATGGCTGTCTGTGTGTCAGTGCAATCCTGCTATTATGAATACGGTTGCTTTAAATACAGTATAAATACAAGTAGAGCAGGAGTTGTGTACAGCTCAGCACCCTATACAAAAACAACAGCTCTCAACGGCACTCTGTAATGAGGTGTTGGCAATAAGAGTACCCCCTCCCCTTCATAATGTGCCTGACATGAAAGTTAATGAAGTGTTTATTAAGAGCAAAATCTCGCTGCCCTGTCTAATGGCAGCTTTAACAGACTAATACAGACCAATAAAGACCTGATTAACAGCTGCACAGCTCTACAGCTCACAGTAATATTACCGTAATATTTAGAATACAAGCGCTGGATAATAACCGTCGTACAGTAAAAACCCAAAGCAGTGTAGAGCCGCAATCTGAAATGGCAAACTGACCACCGACTCAAGGTAAACACAGGCTATTAGGGATTGCTTACTCTCCAGGTAGAACTCTATCCTTTAGCCAATGCGTGTGATTTTACTAAATGTGCTCTATTTCTAGTGGTTCGCCTCAAAGTGTTCTTTTTGCCTTTCACTAAAACACCTATTGCTGGAATGAGTCTTGATAGTGCACTGGGTAGAAAAGTCATTCTCCAAATCTCAGCACAGCAGTGAAACAAAAACACACACCAGGTCTCAAGATGTAGTTTCTTCTCTGTCGTACAAACTCAGCTTTTTAAATATTCCCAAACGGAAATTAGTGAAGCCAAAACCTCAGCTCCCACTTAAATTTCAGCACTGGCTGCCAGTCACAGGCTGGGTGTAAGCTAGTCAACAGAATCAGAGAAAGGAGCAAAATGAAACAATGCACGCTTTGACTACATAAAAATCCCTCTATGAAACAGTGAAAATGTGCTCAGAAAAAATGAAATACAAAGTATAGTGACTGCCAGACAATCCCACATCAGTAAGGGTCAATACAGGCTTGTATTAAGTAAACACTTAGTAAGCAAACACGGACATTTAAATATCCCCTCCCCTAAATGAATATGAATTGAGTAATCTGCATTGGTACGGCTGATTTTTTCCTAAATAAGAAATGCATAGCAACGCATTTCCTGAAAAGTACAGCAAACAGGTTGTGAGGAATTGTCATGACTTGTCCATGTAAACGCCTCCAATGAAGACATTGACTTCTAGTTGAAACTATTGTCATTAAATGTATTACGTTTATTTCAGTATTTCTACATTTTGTAAAAAGCAGTAGATAAACTAAGCCTCTTTGATCAATTTTTTTAAGCTTTTATTAAATATTACTTTATACTCAAAAGTGGATCTTACCGGCAGTACTATTAAATAGATTTCCAATTGTTTCTAATTATGTATTTGCAGAACAAAGTGCTTTGCCTTTCCTGGAAAC
This sequence comes from Acipenser ruthenus, assembly GCF_902713425.1. Taxonomy (NCBI): domain Eukaryota; kingdom Metazoa; phylum Chordata; class Actinopteri; order Acipenseriformes; family Acipenseridae; genus Acipenser; species Acipenser ruthenus. Next base: position 11,164,507 of record NC_081225.1, on the reverse strand, counting down.
ACTACATTACAGAATGAAGCCAGACAGTTCAATTGTTAAGTTAATTGGCCTGGAGGATAGTAAAATGCTTTATATGCAAATCTGAAATTAGGATAATGTGATACAGATGTGTTCAATTAAACAGGTCAAATGAAAGGATCGTTAAGTCATTCAGTATTTTCAACAAAGCGAAAAGCAAGTTAAAGCTGCAGTACAGTGGTAAGAAGCGCATTTCTTCCTGAATGAGTCAATCGTGACACAGAGAAACCATCAGCAGTTTTGTCAACAGTGCTTCACAGATGAATTACCCCGTACTACTGAATTTCAATTCAATAACCTCTAAGGTGAAGTATTAGGTGCTGTCCACTCAAGGGATTTTGCCCCTGGACTCTACTGTAAATCACTGCCTATGTAATGGAAGTTAACCACTATCAATGGTTTAAGATTACCTTTCTGAATCTTCCCATAGGCTTGAAAACGACTGCTTTTTCATTACAAACAAGTTTTTTTAAATGTATTTATTAAACCCAACAACCTTTCACTCACCCGCACAATCTTTACTCTATCCCTCTGTGCTCTTCTATAGAGTGATACACATGCAGACTCTATCCTTCTGTGCTCTTCTATAGAGTGATACACATGTAGACTATCCCTCTGTGCTCTTCTATAGAGTGATACACATGCAGACTCTATCCTCTTCTATAGAGTGATACACATGCAGACTCTATCCCTCTGTGCTCTTCTATAGAGTGATACACATGCAGACTATCCTCTTCTATAGAGTGCTACACATGTAGACTCTATCCCTCTGTGCTCTTCTATAGAGTGATATACATGTAGACTATCCCTCTGTGCTCTTCTATAGAGTGATACACATGCAGACTCTATCCTCTTCTATAGAGTGATACGCATGCAGACTGTCCCTCTGTGCTCTTGTATAGAGAGATACACATGCAGACTATCCTCTTCTATAGAGTGCTACACATGCAGACTCTATCCCTCTGTGCTCTTCTATAGAGTGATACACATGCAGACTCTATCCTCTTCTATAGAGTGATACACATGCAGACTCTGTCCCTCTGTGCTCTTCTCTACAGAGTGATACTCACAGAGACGTGTAAATGCAGCATCCTTGTGCAGGCAAAACACCTCTCTCGAAGAGAGCACTCCTAGCATGAAAACCCTGCAAAAATTCAACGAATGAAAATCTTTAAAAGTAAATGCTCATTTTATGCAAAAGTTAAACACAGACTATCATAAATAGAGTATATAAAAATATAAAAATGTGTAGTCCTACATATCATTTTATTCGAGTGTTTTTCTGCTTTGGTTTGAATGAAGCTTTTTGTATTAACAGGAGTGTATTCGGAATGTCAGGCTGGGCCGACGGGGAGTATGACTGTGAAGGATGAAATGACAGTGCTGACATGACATACTAATTTAATAGCACACTGACAGGCCTGCCCTTGCCCAGCAGGGACACTGAGGTCACAGTGCTTAACCAGGCCATCACTAGATCAGGGCAGTCAGGGGTTAGCAGCTTACCAAGGAGCTTACCAAGTACATGCCCCTATGGCTTCACTTGAGGGTATTATTACCAAGTACGTGCCCCAATGGCTGCACTTGAGGCTGTCTTTTATCACAGCAGAAATATAATTTTTAATCGAATTTGCTCCATAATTATTTTCAGAATAAAAGTCAATGCCTTGACCCTCTGGAGAGTCACCTGTCATCCTGTGTTTATTAAAAAAAAAAAAACTTTATTTTGAGGGCCATCAATCTGATCAGACAAGCATACAAAAAGCACTTTCATCACCATCTCCTTTATATATCATCTGCCTCTGTTAGCATTTCTGACATGACAGGTTTTAGACAACTTCATAACCTCTAATTATCCACTCTGCTTCATGTGGCAAGGAAATAGAATTTACTGGAGCATTTAAAACATGTAGAAATATCTTTCCAATTCTCAAAACATTCAATTGAATTTTTCTACTGAATGCATAGTTCAGCTCTCTCTTTATGAGAAACACCCCCCAGGTACAATGCACCTAACCTTTTTTTATTATTATAACAATTTTGTTTTTGTTTTGAATGTAAATGTGTGCAGATTGTGTCCAGGTGTTGATTAATTGATTGATTGATTGTCAATCAGCCACAGACACATGGTTTAAAGAGGAGCCAGATCTCTTGCTCTGGGTTGGTTAGTTCAGGAGCAGGTTGTGCCACGCATTCACAAACTCTCCAGCAGCAACAGCTTTCTGAATCCCCATATATTTCTATTGCTTTACATTATTTTCTTTAAGCTTGTATCTGACTGTGTGGCACTCAGAAGGTTAACAGTATACAAAAGAAGAAAAAGTGAGCCATCACTAAAAAAACATTTCACTTGTACCAAAAGTGCCAAATTAAAAAAAAAAGAAATCAACAAAAGAGAACAGGTCGGTTAACCTTTTCAGAAGTAAGTGGATCCCAAAGGAAGACTATTGATCAAAAGCACTCTCAGGGTAAGTGCCGTTGACTCTGCTGAACACATTCAATATGTGTCTGCATGGGGGACGAGGAGTAATTGATTCATGTGCAGCAGTAGTGTCAGTGCTGTGTCCTTGCACAACTCTGCTGTTCTCTCTCACTCCATCTCAAACGTTCTCTGTTTCTCTTCTCTCTCTGTTTCTCTTCTCTCTCTAACTCTCTAAGCCTATGTCTTGGGGGGTTGCAATGTTTGATATGTGACTTTTAACATTGCTTGGATGTGTGGAACAGTGGTCCTCGATTTCCTGCCCTGGACAAGCAGGAATCTGTTAGGAAGAAAGAGTTAATCTGGATTACTCTCCACTGATACATGCTAATGACCGCACTGTCTGAGAAAGACTATTAGAGCTCTGGATTTCAAAGGAAAGTATAAGAGCATCTGTCAGAACAGCATTCTTGACAAGGCAAAACATCCAAAGGTGCAAATACCCTGCAATATAAAGTCCTTTTGGAATGTATTCAGACGTCTCCCGTGAGCAGAAGTATAGCTGGGTGGCTGTGATGTATTGATTGACCTGTACAGCCAGCCTCCTTCTCTCTCCATACTCCTCCAGCCCTGGTGACCTCTGCTTGTTTAAAAATAGCTCTGACCTTGGTGATAAATCATGCCTCTTCTGTTGACTCTTCAAACACAAGCTACAATCCAGGCAGGGCCAGTCACCTGCCTGTACAGCCAGAGGAGTGGAACCTGGAGGGATCCTGCAGGACACGGAAGTCATAGTGAGCCTGTGACAGTCTGGCTCGCAGTGGTGTGGTGGATGACGTCACGGACCAGGAAGTAACTGACTCCAAACAGTGGATGGGCGGGTGAAACTGAGTGCAAAAGCACTCAGCGTATTTAATAACAAACAAACAAAATATTTAAACAAAATACAAACAAAAGGGCACGAGGGCCAAACGAATAAATAAACAAACAAGTAAGTGCCGTGCTGGATTATCCAGCACGTATTAGCAATTGTTTTTTAAATATTATTCCTTCTCTCCGCTCCCCGTACTCTCTACTCCAACACCCCAACATCAAGTGCAGAGAGCTGCAGGTTTATATACTCTGGCCGAGGGATTAACTAGTTGGTAATTATCTTATTATCCCCCGGCCAGAGTCTGCACGCGTTTGGTAAGGATGCATGACTGTCAGCTATTTAAGTAATCAGTAGCTGATCAGCCATGCATCCTCACGGGGTTTTTAAATAATAATAAAAGACGCGGCGCTTTTACCCGCGCCGCAAACAAAAATACAAATAATAATAAATAGGGGCGGGACACTCCGCCACACATGCCCCCCCTTGTGCGCAGCACACATGGCCCCAACGGCCACCTCCCCCCTCAGTCTTAAAGTCCCGGAAGAGGGGGAAGCAAGTTACTTCTGGGGGGTGGCCATGGTGGAATCTCTGGCACCCCCCCATTCTTCGTGGCCGGCAGCTCCCTCTTCCGGGGCTCCCGCCACACTCTATCCTGCCGCGAAAGTGCGGCTGGGGGAGCTGGTCTCCTGACCTCTCCCCCCTTCCTCATGGCCGGCAGTTCCCCTCCGTGGGGCTCCGACCACATGATCTCCAGCCGCGAAAGTGCGGCTGGGGGAGCTGGTCTCCTGACCTCCCCCCCTTTCTTCATTTCTGGCAGCTCCCTTTCATGGAGCTCCGGCCATCGTGTAGCGACCCCAGGCGAAGCAGGATCCCTGGCGACCCCAGGTGAAGCCGGACCCTCGACGACCCCAGGCGAAGCAGGATCCCTGGCGACCCCAGGCAAAGCCGGACCCTCGACGACCCCAGGCGAAGCAGGATCCCCGGTGACCCTAGGCGAAGCCGGACCCTCGACGACCCCAGGCGAAGCAGGATCCCTGGCGACCCCAGGCGACGGCAGCAGCAGCGGACCCTCGGAAGGCGACAGCAGCAGCAGCGGACCCTCGGAAGGCGACGGCAGCAGCAGCGGACCCTCGGAAGGCGACGGCAGCAGCAGCGGACCCTCGGAAGGCGACGGCAGCAGCAGCGGACCCTCGGAAGGCGACGGCAGCAGCAGCGGACCCCCGGAAGGCGAACTCGGGAGGGGAGCCCCTGGCCATGGAGGCGGCAGCGGGAGCTCCACTTCTCCCTCGTACCCTGTGTCCTGTGGAGAACAAAAGGCAGCCCCAGGCGATGCAGAACAGCCATCCCCAGGCAATGGCGATGGTGGGAGGGGAAAGCAGTCCTCCCACAGCGGCTGAGACGGAACCAGCAGGTATTTACCCTCTGCTGGTGGAGCTGGGAGTGGCAAGCAGTCCTCCCACGGCGGCTGAGGCGGAACCAGCAGGTATTCACCCTCTGCTGGTGGAGGTGGGAGGGGCAAGCAGTCCTCCCACGACGGTTGAGGCAGAACCAGCAGGCATTCACCCTCTGCTGGTGGAGGTGGGAGGGGCAAGCAGTCCTCCCACGACGGTGGAGGCGGAACCAGCAGGCATTCACCCTCTGCTGGTGGAGGTGGGAGGGGCAAGCAGTCCTCCCACGACGGTGGATGTGGAACCAGCAGGCATTCACCCTCTGCTGGTGGAGGTGGCGGAGGCAGAGGCAGGTCTTGATGCTCTGCTCCTGGTGATGGTGGAGACAGAAGCAGCTCCTGCTGCTCTGCTCCTGGTGGTGGTGGAGGCAGAGGCGATGGGGCGGATGCTGGCCACTCAGAGGGAGGCTGTGGCGGTGCTGGCTCCCTCTGCTGTGGCGGCTGGGCTGGTGTGTGCCGTGCTCCCTTCAGCAGCATAAATAGAGGCTGCTGGGGAACACCAGCATCCTGCCCTTCTCCCCCCCAGAAAAATTCAGGGGGTTGAGCCTGTAACTCCTCCCCTTCTGGCTCTTGGGACTGCAGCTTGGGTCCTAAGGCTGTGGAAGCGCAGACTTCCACCTCTTGGGCTATGGACGCACCGACTCCCCCCTCTTTGGGCTGTGGACGCACTGACGCCTCCCTCTTGGGCTGTGGACGCACCGACTCCTCCCTCTTGGGCTGTGGACGCACCGACTCCCCCCTCTTGGGCGTAGGACGTTCGGGCTCCTCCCACTCGGGCGTAGGACGTTCGGGCTCCTCCCACTCAGGCGTAGGACGTTCGGGCTCCTCCCACTCGGGCGTAGGACGTTCGGGCTCCTCCCACTCGGGCGTAGGACGTTCGGGCTCCTCCCCAGGCTGTGGAGGCGAAACCAGCAGGCATTCTCCCTCTGCTGGTGGAGACGGTAGCGATGGCTCCTCTCCCTCTGATGCTGGAGATGGCAGCGATGGCTCCTCTCCCTCTGATGCTGGAGACGGTAGCGATGGCTCCTCTCCCTCTGATGCTGGAGACGGTAGCGATGGCTCCTCTCCCTCTGATGCTGGAGACGGCAGCAATGGCTCCTCTCCCTCTGATGCTGGAGACGGCAGCGATGGCTCCTCTCCCTCTGGCGCTGGAGACGGCAGCGATGGCTCCTCTCCCTCTGGCGCTGGAGACGGCAGCGATGACTCCTCTCCCTCTGATGCTGGAGACGGCAGCGATGGCTCCTCTCCCTCTGGCGCTGGAGACGGCAGCGATGGCTCCTCTCCCTCTGGCGCTGGAGACGGCAGCGATGGCTCCTCTCCCTCTGGCGCTGGAGACGGCAGTGATGGCTCCTCTCCCTCTGGCGCTGGAGACGGCAGCGATGGCTCCTCTCCCTCTGGCGCTGGAGACGGCAGCGATGGCTCCTCTCCCTCTGCTGGTGGAGACGGTAGCGATGGCTCCTCTCCCTTTTGTGCTGGAGATGGCAGCAGCAGGGTCTCTCCCATATCCGCAGCCAGGTAGTTGAACACCATGGCTGCGATGTCTGGTAGGGAAGCTGGGTGGTGTTGCTGTTCCCAGGCCTCCCAGCGCTCCCCATCTCTTTCCCACAGGAGGTTGATCACTGCAGGGAGGGCTTCCTCATAATCCCTCCCCGGCTCCACCAGCCAGTCCCAGACTCCCTCAGAGGAGAGTGCATTCGTCCTCTTTGGAGGATGCAGGTCCTCCCTCACTGGACGCTCTGGCTCCTCTTTCTCCTGCCATGGAGGGGGTTGGTCGGGTGCTATGTGACCCACCTCCCCAACAGCGAAGCACCACTCCTCACCTTTCAAGCAGGTGGGGCAGACGTCCAGCATGGTTGAGCTACAGTGGGACCTGCGACCGGCCCCACGCTGCTGTAGCTGCTGCTTCCTCCGTCCGCTTCTTCCCATATTTTTTTTTTTTATTTATTTTTTTTTTCCCCAAAAACACACAAAAACACTTTGGAAAAAAAAAAACGAACAAAAAAACGAGCTTTTCTTTCCTGGTCCGGCTATTGGAGGCGTTTGTTTTGTCCCACGCAGGACACCATATGTGACAGTCTGGCTCGCAGTGGTGTGGTGGATGACGTCACGGACCAGGAAGTAACTGACTCCAAACAGTGGATGGGCGGGTGAAACTGAGTGCAAAAGCACTCAGCGTATTTAATAACAAACAAACAAAATATTTAAACAAAATACAAACAAAAGGGCACGAGGGCCAAACGAATAAATAAACAAACAAGTAAGTGCCGTGCTGGATTATCCAGCACGTATTAGCAATTGTTTTTTAAATATTATTCCTTCTCTCCGCTCCCCGTACTCTCTACTCCAACACCCCAACATCAAGTGCAGAGAGCTGCAGGTTTATATACTCTGGCCGAGGGATTAACTAGTTGGTAATTATCTTATTATCCCCCGGCCAGAGTCTGCACGCGTTTGGTAAGGATGCATGACTGTCAGCTATTTAAGTAATCAGTAGCTGATCAGCCATGCATCCTCACGGGGTTTTTAAATAATAATAAAAGACGCGGCGCTTTTACCCGCGCCGCAAACAAAAATACAAATAATAATAAATAGGGGCGGGACACTCCGCCACAGAGCCCTATTCCCACAGCTTGAAATTTAACATGCTTTGAAAACTTTCTCTCAGGTAAGTGAGTATTAAACCAAAAAAATTAAAAAGTAATCAAAAATACCAAAGCTTTAAAAAAATCTTTACCGGGCTCCCGAGTGGAACAACCAGTAAAGGCACGTCCGCGTGGAGTGCAGGATGCGCCCTATAGCCTGGAGGTCACCGTTTTGGGTTTTAGGGTTTTTAACCTCGTCTCACCAATAAGGGTCAGAATTTGTAATGGCAGTACATCACACGACACTGCCAGTTACATAAACAAGCTAGGAACTACGCTGTGGAAACTGCAAACACACTTTCCAGGGCCAAGACATTTCGCTATAAACCTACATAAAGTTTGCTACAGTTTTTTTGGGAGTTTCTCCCAAAATTTCTATCTAACTGCATGTGTAAAATATGTTTGGCTACATGCCAAGAAGTAGTTGATCAGTGACCTATATATAAGACAGACAAGGAAAAGCTTATTTTTTGGATTTTTAAAATGTATTTATTAATTTTTGAAAAGGTACAAGTAGCATTAATCTCCTTATCATATAAGCTATCTGAATTACTGAGCTGTGCGAAAGAACTGTGATCTGGATCGAGCAGAAACAGGGATGAGAAGCAGAAGCTTCTGGGCTTGAAGATTAACCTGATTAACCTCAGGATGCCTTTGAGTGGGGTCAGCTAAGCAGTCATTGATCCTCTGAGATTGAGGTCATGCAATAATTCCTCAGCCTTGACTCCGAGCACAGGACTAGAAAGGACTTCTTTGTACAGGTCATTAAAAAACTATTGGAGGTGCCCGCATTTCAACTAAGCTGACTTCAGAGGTACTTTAACTAGTCTGGAGAATGAACTGGTCACAATCAATATATATATAAGTAGGGTGATAGGAAGGCATCATCAATACCCTGTTGATATGTAAGGTATACATATGCACAGAATTGTTTGGGTTACTTTGTGTTGGTCTGGATCACACCTTGATTTTTCCAGGATTTGCCAGATGCCCAAGTGAACTAATCCTTAAGCGGTAATGCTCATTAAAATGCTCATTAAAAGGAACCACATCTGAATAGGGGAGTGGGACGGGAGCCATTAGCTGGCAGCCCTGTTCTGTAGATAGACCAAGGGAAATACTGAGGAGGCACCGGATCTAAATTGTGTGAATGGTTCAATCAGGAAGCTATAAAGAGGAAAGAGTTATTCTGGTTCACAGTCCTGGCTGCTCAGTGCTGACTATGTGTTTACAGAGCCTATAGTCAAGATATGTAAACATTTCATATACACTATAGATGGACTGTTGCATCCTAGTACCTTTGCTGTAGGTCACATGGTCTTAGCCTGGCCATTTGCCGAGGTTGGGTCAGAATGTTTGGGTCCTATGGTGCTGTTGCTATGGGAGACCCAAGAAGGAAGAAAGAATATGCAGGCTGGCGGCCAATCAGGAGCAGAGGAAGCAGCTGCCAAGGGTTGGGGATTCTGGAACATACAGGATCATGGGAGGTAGAAGAGTGCCTTCCCTACAGATTCTCTGAACTTTTCACAAATCACTGCAATCTGCTGTAGATAGACGGGCTAAATCTCCCACCTGGTTTTCATGCTGAATGTTAAGAAAGCTGTCAGTTCTTCATGTATTCCTTAGTGGCCTTCAGTGGAGTGGAAGATATTCAAGTTATCTTGAAACAGGCTTCTCAAACAATGGTACAATAGTCTCCAACCATTCCTATACTGTTATAGTCGACAAAGTCACATGAGTGGGAGACTATTTAATATCCCTAAAGCCAGAAATATATGAATTAGGTACACTTAGGAAAATCTCAATTTTTATTTAACTTTCAAACTTTCATACCCCCTCAACAAAAAAAAAAATAAAAAAAACCTTTTAATTGAGCAGCCTGCATCACTAACCATAATATAAGAATTGCTCCATTGACTGATTCTAAAGTAGGGTGCTTTGTTGTACGAAGCAAACACAAATTGCTGTACATCGTCATCAGCTATCAAACCAATATGGAGATCACAAGTGCTATATAAATGCACGTTCCATTATTATTTTGCAGTCATTTCAGATATCCAATACAAATCATATTCCTATTGTGCCTTTAATGCAAGGCACTGTAAGACTGAAAGGGTATAGAAGTTAAGCAGGGCAAATTGAGGGTTGAGGCATGATGTAAACTTCTGAGTCTCCATTGGTTATATTTTTGGGAACAAAAGAAAAAATAGTTACAAAATGAATATACATAGTTTTTACGTACAAGTGACTAGAAGCAAAGCACAGCGCTGCAAGATCTTTAAGATCAATGAAACATTAACAGAACCTGAATAAGCTGAGTCTTTCACATGGCAAGACAAAGTGACGGAACTGTTACCAGTTTGGCCTGACCTACGATTTCATTTTGGAATTGCAGATAAAATAGAAAGACAAAGACATCAAGAGAGGGTATCAAAAGCTCCACGTTGGCTAGGAAAACTGAGCCCTTTGGATAGTTTTGTTGCTTTTTGTTATTTGTGTAAATGCTCAATACAAATTCCATTCCATTTTCAAGACATGGAAAAACATAACAGATAGAGGCGAATGGGTTAATACTGTATACCGTACCAGGAGAATGTATTCTCTTTTTTTCTATAACCTCAGTAAATTTCACTGCAATATGGTTGGGCTCAGTAACTAGTTAGGCACTCCAGCATGTCTGTTGTACAGCAGATTATTCATTATTCTCCCATTACCAATTTAAGATTGCTCACATTCAAATGCCCTCCTTCTTACTCATATGAGGCAGTATTGACGACGATACTACAGCTATAATGCAATGACTGTGAAGGGTAAGAGGCATAGGCTCTTGGTAGACTAGTAACATTTTTATACTTGACATACCAATGGGACCGGAACACATAATAGATCCTGGTAATTGAAGCCACGGCACTTTTTCACTGTAGTGGTGTGTGGTCCAGTGGTTAAAGGAAAGGGCTTATAACCAGGAGGTCCACGGTTCAAATCCCAGCTCATTCACGGACTCATTGAGTGACCCTGAGCAAGTCACTTCACCTCCTTCTGCTCTGTCTTTCAGGTGAGATGTAATTGTAAGTGACTCTGCAGCTGATGCATAGTTCACACACCCTAGTCTCTGTAAGTCGCCTTGGATATAGGCATCTGCTAAATAAACAAATAGATTCACAGTTGTTCCTCTTTGAAAAGGTGGTAACTGTTACCATAAATAAATGGCTTGTACAACCTTCCCACTACATAAATGTATTGCATATCGGAGTATATTGTTTAGTTAATGAGAAATGGAGAGCTGCACAGACACACTGTAGGAACTGATACATTATTGTCAATTCAAACACAGCCCATTGTGAGTCTCGTCTATTCAGGGTATGGAAGCCTGGAGATTATAAAAGGTTGTGACTAACAGGGCCAGGAGTGAGAGAACAACTACATCATCTGATTAAATCAAATCTGTCCAGGTGCTGATGGATCCAGGCTCTCTATCTCAGCTGCAGATGCCATTCTTCAGCAGCCTCCCCTGTCAGGATCAAACTAAAAAGCTTATGCCTCTTTATTCAGGTTGTCTATTTTTTTGTTTTTTGTTTAATGGGCTTTCATAATCAAAAGAGGGGATACAGGTCTTTAACGATCACCAGAAAATACTGTCAGTTCGTTGTAATGTCATTTTCAATACATCATCCTAAATTCCCATGCACAGAATCACAAAATAAAAAGTAGAAGTTTTTGTATACCAGGTCAATTTAGTTTTGGTTTCTTTATATGACACTTGGGGAAAAAAGATATATAAAACATTTTAGCAATTTGTACTTTTTAATTTACCTCAAAGTAAGTAAACTTATACCCCCCTGTTGCTCAGGCTATAATGGTATCTTCCTATAAGTATGACTCACTCTAGAGTAGGTATTATAAGGGCAAGAACAAAAATGGCACCTCTTGCTTTCTCTGTCAGCTCCACAATGGAGACCTCCCAGGAACAAACAACTTTTGCAGTTGCTCAGATTCAGGCAAGTATTATAATATTTTACTCATCAGGCTTGAGCACTTCCTCTAAAGTTTGCATTCTCTTTTATGCTGTTTAAAGGTATTATTTTGTGCTGATATTTTAGTCTTTGTGTCTCTTTGTTTGGGTTTTGTTTGTACCAAGCTGCAGTCATCTATGCATCTCTCAAGAAATGTGCACCTTTCTGTGGGGAGAGCACGTCTGAATTAACAACTTGTATGCTAATAATATCTATTTTCTTTTACAGGTTTTACCCTACCAGGCGGATCCCTTGCACAGACATCCAGTAAGTTTATATCACAAGGTTTACAGTGTTTGCATTTAAAAAGCACAGTCAGTTCAAAAGTCCATGCATAAACTATCTGAGTTATAAATGTGAGGGACGATGCCCCATCACAGTGCCATTTAGTTTTAGGAATGTGTTTTATGTACCTTGGCTTTAATTGCTGCTTGGAACTGGCTTAAAGAAGGCCAGGGGTAGGACTTGGATTTTTCAGTCAATTCCATTGCAGTCCATTTGGCTTATCCAATCAATTTAATTGCAAGTTTAATTGCGATGAAATGCAGCAGAAGAGCCAAGGTATTCTGCTCCTGGTAGAGAGAACATGGACTTGGATATTCTCTATTCACTGAGGGAAATATGATGGAAAATGACTGCAGAGGATGGTGTTATCAATACCCACAATAACCTAGACCCTGAGCAAGCTGCCTCGAATCATACATCCTGACTGAGGCCAGCCCAAATTTAGATTTGATACTTTGTGTGCAAGGTTGTTTGTTTGTACTGATAGAAGTACTACTGCTTTCATTATGTTCAGCTTTTCAGATTTCTTTAACTGGGTCTTTTGGGAGAAAACAAATGTAGTATGTGCTGAGGCCCCCAGTTTGGGAACCCCTGAAGTAGAGCACTGAGGGTGTGCTTCGTATGCAGACTGCATACACATGTTCAGTTCCTGGTTGAAATAAAAACCTGTTCTGTTCAGAACAGTTGGTTTAAGAGACCGATGTGTCACTAGTTATTTTGAAGGGTAAAAGTTTTAAAGCGTTCTGTCCCATTTGAAGGTAGAAAGAGATGGTGTTCATAATAAAAAGCAGAATCTATGCATCTGAGGTATGTGTGGATATTCAAAGCACATGGGTGACCTTAGGAAAAAAACTGCAGTGTTCGAATCCCAAAGGCTTTAAATTGTGTATTATTTCAGTGAAGAAGAAACCTAAACTGGATAGTTATTGGGCCTCTGCTGGGTGTGCAAGATTTTATTTGAGGTTTATGTGAATACTTTTCAGGGTCATCAGAAAGGTCAGGTGAGAATTCTGGCTCTCTTCACATCCCTTCAGAAGCAGACAAGAAAGCAGGAGCCGTCGTGCGGATATGCTCACTGCTCAGTTTAATCAAACATGTCAGCTTGCGAGATATCATGCCTTGCTTCACTGTATTATGATTCTTATGCCATGCTGTGGCGGAGTGTCCCGCCCCTATTTATTATTATTTGTATTTTTGTTTGCGGCGCGGGTAAAAGCGCCGCGTCTTTTATTATTATTTAAAAACCCCGTGAGGATGCATGGCTGATCAGCTACTGATTACTTAAATAGCTGACAGTCATGCATCCTTACCAAACGCGTGCAGACTCTGGCCGAGGGATAATAAGATAATTAACAACTAGTTAATCCCTCGGCCAGAGTATATAAACCTGCAGCTCTCTGCACTTGATGTTGGGGTGTTGGAGTAGAGAGTACGGGGAGCGGAGAGAAGGAATAATATTTAAAAAAACAATTGCTAATACGTGCTGGATAATCCAGCACGGCACTTACTTGTTTGTTTATTTATTTGTTTGGCCCTCGTGCCCTTTTGTTTGTATTTTGTTTAAATATTTTGTTTGTTTGTTATTAAATACGCTGAGTGCTTTTGCACTCAGTTTCACCCGCCCATCCACTGTTTGGAGTCAGTTACTTCCTGGTCCGTGACGTCATCCACCACACCACTGCGAGCCAGACTGTCACACATGCCTGAATGTGTTAGGTTCTAGGAGAATGCTTCTTAAGATTTAAAATCAAGTTCATGTTTGGAATTGCTTAAAACTACTACCATATGGGATGGTCACATGTGCCTCACATATAACATCAAAACATTTTATAAATATATTAAACCTTTCCTGGTACCTAACTGGTTTGCGTGCTACAGTACCAGTACCAGTACCTTTGCTGCCTTTGTTTTTGTGTTGCTCCTTCCTGGTCCATGACATCACTGCAACCACTCTGCCACATGGCCCTTGACCAGAGTTCAATCAGTGGGCCAGCATGGTGTCAGGGAGCATTGTATCTGTCCATTCGATGAGCCATCTTGTCTGGTAAGCTGACATTCCCATGATGGCGCTGCTTCCTACTTTGGCCTGACTCACTACCTTTGACCTGGCAACTTTTATCAAAATATCCTCATGTCCCCAACACCAATAACTGAGGACAAGTCATTCCTAAAAACATCATTCTGAGTGGAGCTGCTTAAGTATCTAGAACAAATATCGAGCCTAGCCTCACTGAAACAATGTCTGCAGCTTGTAATGACAGCCTCCATGATGAGATGTGACATTTTTAGATTGTGCTACATGCTTGGAAATGGAACGTCATGCGGTCGTTGTCATTTCCGATATTTGTCTCTAAACAATCCAGTTCCTTTCCCTGAATGCTGCTGAAGCGTGACAGTTTTAGTAAGGAGATGGAAGGAGAAGCTTGCTGCAGCATGCTGGTATGGCTATACTGTGACATGTGTTACTTTGTTTGTACAGCTTGGTAATAGCATAGTTGTCATCCTGTCTGAAATAGGCTTTCTCAGTTGGCATATTTTAATATCAAGTTGATATCCCCTTCCTTACTGCCTTTTGACTTTACTGTAAGTGTAATAATATTTACTTTTCCTACAGGCCTGAATGTGTTCATTAAGTATACAATGAAATACTTTGTTTTCATAAAAAAAGGCCAAGAAATGAAACTTAGTATTTGGTAAAGTCTTAAAAGACACGATAACACAAGTAAAAAGTGATTTTGGTACCTTCACAAAAGATTTAAACCTAGTTCTCAATTCAATCTGATTTATGCTGGTCAGTCCACCACCAAGATTTCCACCTCTCTTCTGAACTAGCCTGTCCTCCCCCCTTCCCTTTCATGAGGAGGCCTCTTTCAGTTCCGTCCCATTTCTTCACAATCAGTGATGCGCCTTTCATTTATAGAAACCAGATTAGCCTCAGTGGCTGAGCTAATTTGTGTAATTGAAAAGGAAAGGTAACTGGGATGGAATGATGTGTCCACTGCCTGCCTCTCATCAGCATCTTTTACATTGAAATGAGTCCCTGTTGATGTAATGAATGGGCACCTTGTTCAGAGCTGGACGCGTGATCCATATCAGGGAAGCCAGCTAATGAATGGGCCCCGTTTGCCCAATTACTCAATTAGGGGCTGACAAACTGCTTCATCTTAACTGAATTTGTTTTTTAATCTTGCCACAGTGTTTATTTTATGCTGGCTCATTGAAGTGCAAGACTAGGGGGTAGTGAGTGAGGGAGGTAGGCACAGGATGAGACAAAGGTCACAAACTAAATGCTGTGGTTCACAACCCTGATCTACAAGCGTGCTGAATGGTAAAGGAATCTATAACAGCAGTGCATCGCACTACACTGCCCTGCTACAGCAATGCAGCCATGGTCATCAGATTTGGAGAGGTACTCACTGTGAGCTCAAATTCAGGCTCACATGCTTTTGATACTCAGCAGGCAAGAGGTTTTAGAAACCCCTTTCACTCCTCTTCTCCTAGACATTTGACACAACTTTAGCAACCAATTAAAAAAATGGATTTAGGTTATAAAAAAAAACTAGAGAAAACTTTGTCCTGGAACAAAAGTGTAATGCATTTGTCTCTTTTATAACCACTGGCAGCCTTTAAATGATATGATGTCTTTTAATTGTTTTCCTTTTCCTTGTTTATTTTTGTTTGAATACATTATTTACTTTTGTTTGTAATCCTGCCTGCTGGACGGTCTTAGGTAGGCACATGGAAATAACTGTAATGAGATCTTACAGTGGTTTGGTGAATAATTGTTCTTCCTAATTGGTTTCTAATACCACAGAAGAAAGAGAATTCTATGCTATATTGAAGCGGAGGAAGAAGGGACAAAACAAAGTAGTCATACAGTATTCAAGAGCCCCCTTGAGGGCCGCTGAATAGTGACACCACAATTTTAACGACTGGGGAGTGCTGGCAATAAGGGCCATTGTTATTAGTTATCTGTTGTGTGGTCTATGAAAACTCATTTATATATCTTATCTGAATGGTCCCTAAGAGCTTCCGCAGCTCTGCTTTACAGTGCTTTGTAATATTGAAGCTGATTGTGGTTCACACTTTGCTGATTAAAGAGAACTCAAGGGATACCTTCTCTTGGTTGCCCAGCCAGGGCGCAAGGCTGGTCTCCATGGTGACAGATCCTCACAGTTAGACCTACATTTCAAATCAATCCATCCTTTTTAATTGGGGTTAACAAATTACAAAACCCTAAACTGTTATAAATTGTTATGTTAAACGGGAATAGAAAAATACTTAATAATCTTATTTGAGATTATGCATAAAAAGTGCCATATGTTTTTTCAAGGTGGTGGTGCTTTGTTCTATTACATAAAGTGGGTTTACTGTGATTTTAGTTTCAGTGTAGTACAGCGAGTATGATGTCAGGTTTGTGTTTATAACAGGTTACTGCATGGTGTTTAGTTTCAGTGTAGTACAGCGAGTATGATGTCAGGTGTGTGTTTATAACAGGTTACTGCATGGTGTTTAGTTTCAGTGTAGTACAGTGAGTGATATCTGGTTTGTGTTTGTGGGGGGAATCAAAAGAAGACATCTGCAGTTGCAAAGTAATTCCTGATTTTAATCTAGAAATGCAGTGCATTTAGAAGTCTGCACTTGACTACAGTACATGGCATGAGAAGCATAAGGTCTTTGGGGTCGTATAGTTAATCACCAGGGTTGTTTTTTGAATATGGTTACATTTTCCAAGTTAATTAATATGCAATAATATTGATATAATCCACTTTTCTGTTCCAAACCAGCACACTTTTAATTAATTTCTGTGGGACATTTTTCACTGTGGCAATCAGGCTAACAACAGAGCCCTACCATTTTAATTACACACCCCTGTGCTTTCAATCATTCAAGAATATAACTACACTACATAAATAATTTTAATAGGAAGATAAAGCACATTAGGTTAATGCAATCCAGTGTCACGACTCCCTGTACATGGCTAGACCTTATTGGATGAACAAAGGGGTTTGCCAAAGCTGGTTTAAATTCATGTGTGCAGTAAAACACTATTTTAATAAAAGCTTTAAAAAAAGTGTAACAGTTATCAGAATATAAGAGAGCCTGTGGGAGCTGTTGTGGGAGTCAAGAAGACCAAACAGGTTAAGGTATGGGGGTCTCTTCAATTGATCTGAACAGTAGTGAAACTAAAAACGAAATCATTAATACTGGACAACATTTTGCTTATTTTCTAAACAGAAACACACCAACGATAAAGCCTTCAGGCTGCCTTAACCTTGGGACACAAAAGGCACAACTGTAAACCATCCGAACAGTGGCAGCATTTAGATCATTAGTTGTTTAAACAACTTGACCCAACCGTTTCAGGTGGCAGGGGTTTAACAACAAATAAAGAATATTTGACCAATAACACATAATAGAGGTTTGTAGGAATTCAGCAAAAATGCAAGATTGCTTTCTATACAATGCATTATTATACAGTATTCTTAGTTTTTACCACTAAATATTAGATGGACCAGCTATCGGGGAAAGACAGTTTCTTTCATCAACATGTTCAGTGTGCCTTCTCTGGTAGCTGATTGAAAAAAAAGTGGAAATATTAAAATATCATAAATCCATTTTATAAAACAGATTTCAAAGCTAGTCCTATAAGCCAGCTGCGTTTTGCATTTTCCCAGTATGAATAAAAAGGTTACTTTATCCGAGAGTGTCAAATTATTCAAGCAGTGCTTTGGGGGAGAAATTCTTTTGTAAGTTAATACATTGAATATAATACAGACAGATTCCCTCTGTTTTGAAGTTGCTGCTGAAGCTTGCTCTTGAATCCTTTGCTTTTATCATCTGTGTCCCACCTTTTATTTTTCAATTTGGAGAGTCCTTGATTTAATGCAAGTCATCCATCGTGGTCTGGAAAAACACAGAACTAATAAAACAAAGCTTGCATTGTTTTGCACAGCATTGCTGCATTGACTGGGCCGAACTACACAGTGACGCAGTCCCTTAAACCCTTCAAATGCCACAAATAAGAAGTTCTGCCCTGCTTGAATTATTAGGGACCACACTTTCATTTCTCACAGGGGCCCTTCCAAGTGAACTCTCTCACTATTCCCTTCCAAGTGAACTCTCTCAGTGTTTCACAATTGACCAGGTCTTAAGCTGTAGGTCTTGTGATGCATTTCGAGTTGCCATAGTGCTCACACATCAATGCTGTTTCCATGAAGCATAGGAATGAGTGACCAGCTTAAAAGAAAATGTGCATTAACATTGAAGACAAAAGTGGAGGTGTTGAAAGCGGTTGATAATTAATGAATACACCACTAACAAGAAAAAAAAGATGTGGCAGCAGATTTCAACATTCCAGCAAACACTTTCTCAACAATTCTGAAAAACCGGGATACAATAATAAAGGCCTATGAACAGCAAAACTGTGGATGAAAGTTGTCAGCATTTCCGATTTGATCAATACCCTCAAGACTCCTGATAATAAGAAAAAGTGACAAATGTTTTATTTTGCTGGCTCTGTGAGATTAGTATTAATGACAGCTGACTGTATTCTATCTTTGTTTGTTATTCCCCTTCATATCAGGACCGCAGCTCCCCTATCTCAGTATCTGTGCAGGTGTGCAACAGCCTCTCCACTAAACACAGAGCAAGCAAGCATACAGTCCATTTACTGTGCTAGTCCATTTACTGTGCTGGTCCTACTGTGCAAATATGTCTTACCAATCTATAAGAACAGTAACAGCTATATAAAGAGGAGACTTCTGCAAAATTACACAAAAAAGGATCTATCAGAAGTCAACACTTTAACTAGCTCTGGTATTAGATTTGTTTTCCTACTAACTGGTCTCTGTAATAAAGGCGTCTGCTAAATAAACAACAATAATAATAATAATAATAATAATAATAATAATAATAATAATAATAATAATAATAATAATAATAACTCTTTGTAAGACTCCATCCATCTCTGCAGTTATTTGCTTCCTTGATGTTAGCTGCATTATTTTTGTGTTACTCTAAATATACGTATATTAAATTAATAAAAGTAAAACATATATTACATTTTTTTTTATCTAAATTGAACATACCATACAAAAGCAGACTTGTGCTACAATTGAACATTTTCTTCCAGGTAATACACTGGGGCTATAATAGAATGTTTTAATTTTCTGTAACAGAAGGGACCGTGGCGTGTGAAGAGGTGTTGGTGAGAATAGATGGGTGAGAAGAAGCTGAGGGAGGGAAGTAGAGAAAGCGAGTTGCTGAGGAGCGGAGTGCCTGGATTAGGATGTCAACACATTCGGTTGGATCCACACATTATCTGTTCCTCTCGCCTGTCAGGGTGCTGCTTTTCTTCCTGCTGATATCCAATTGTCTGTATCCAGCCCATGTCCTCAGATGGCACTGATCTGGGTTTGCAGACAGTGCATGCCTTCTCCTCCAAGCTCCGTATTGTGTGCCTGCTGTAGATCTGCAATATGTTGCACTCTGTTCCAGTGAACGGCTCCTCCTCCTTTGCAGTTGCCTTTTGCATTTCTTGAACCACTGGACAGTGAACAGGAGCAGTATATGATAACAGAATGGATGCTGAATTTTGAACTGACAAGGATATCTGTTTTGTGTGAAACTGAATTTATTCATGAGAGCGCATTGCTAAAAAATCATGTTCCTACGCATTTAATTAACTGTTTCCTCACTACTACCTTCTTCCTTTGCATTTGTCCCTGGCATTATAATATGTTATCTTTGAAACTGGGTCACCCTGCCTCCTTAGCACTGAAGCCAGCATCTCTTTAGTTTCCATATTGGATTCTGAAAAACATGTTAATTTCACAACTAGAAAAACAAACAATGTTGTGAGATGATTATTTGATGTTATGAGTCCTTAACCCTTCAGGCAGGACATTTCTTTGTTTAGTCAAACCTCCCATGATTAACCTAGGCACTTTCTACAGCAGTAACATTTGTATCTTTCCTTCCAGTTTTGCGTTTAAACATTAAAATACCCTTTGGGTGTGTGCAGGGTGAGACAGGTACTCAGGGCAGCGCTGGTGAGGCAGGTCCATGTGGTGTGCAGGGTGAGACAGGTACTCAGGGCAGCGCTGGTGAGGCAGGTCCATGTGGTGTGCAGGGTGAGACAGGTACTCAGGACAACGCTGGTGAGGCAGGTCCATGTGGTGTGCAGAGTGAGACAGGTACTCAGGGCAGCACTGGTGAGGCAGGTCCATGTGGTGTGCAGAGTGAGACAGGTACTCAGGGCAGCGCTGGTGAGGCAGGTCCATGTGGTGTGCAGGATGAGACAGGTACTCAGGGCAGCGCTGGTTTGGGTACTTCGCTGCGATTCCAAAGGGAGCATCACAAGGACTCTTGCAATACTTTGGGTTCAGGGGATGTAATCCACAGGCAGGGTTGCAGGGTCAATCTGTGTTGTGGGGGGTTGGTTCTGGAACAGGGGTTTCTCATCCGGATCATAGTCAAGCAGCAGTTATTGACATGTGATTAAATAGATGTTATTTTAGTAGACCATTTCATTGCACAAACACATTTGAGATTTCTTTGCATAAAAAACGAGGAACTGTTTGTGATGTGGCAGGAGCCATAGATTGAGAACTCAAGATCTAGAAGGTACATCTTTAAGAAACAGCTTTGAGACTAGCAGAAATATAGTACTGAACTGAGCAGGGAAATTCACAGATCTATACGTTAATACATTTTTCACAGAAAAAAAACAAAGCAAAAAAAAGAAAGAAAATAAACGATTGGGGTTTCTAATTACAGATGCAGGAGGACAACACAACTGAAAGCTTTTATACAAAGAGGGAAACAAAATCAATCCTACAACTTATTTTCATAATCGTGTGTTGCATGTGAGAGTGACATTTGAAATGTCAACAGGATGCATTCTTCAGGCAAGAATTCCGATTACCCCAACTGGGGACTTGAAAGCTTTCACTTTGTATAAAACTCCATGGGGGGTATTTTCAAAGGAATGAAATGTGCTTACTATTGAGTAAGTATGTTGTTTAGTAATTTTTAAAACAGAGTTCATTGTAAGGTTACATGATGGCTTTTTGTGTAAATGTATGCTAAGTTACTTAAATTAGTGTTACTTTCAACTGCCTTTCTCTTGTAAATGTACTCTTTGATTTAACTGCACAATTATTTTCAAAACTTGCTAAGACTATTAACGCATACTTGACGTACAAATTGTCACCATCTCGTATGAACGTGCAGATATGTTTTAAAATGGGGTTTCTTTGCTTAAATAAAGCATGACTGTATTACTGTGGCTGCACCGAAGAAGAGAACAAATAATTGTTGGTCTAGGGAGCTTCTTAAACCCGCTCTCGATTCCTGCACTGTCAGAGGTCCTGCAATACCAATTTGAAGTATTACACATTTCTATGCCACCAGGCTGACAATGCAAACATTTACATGTCAGCCATATCTGGGAAACAAACTTGATTGTTCCTGCTTTCCCATTATTTTTGCTGAATAGTTGCACACAACTCTCAAACTGCATACTTGTTGATCACATGGGATGTCACGTGACCACATCAATAGGTATATACAGGACATGGATTACAAACCCCAGGACTCCTGTAAACCTTCTCAATGGGATTTATCCTCTGTAGTGAAATCTCAATGAATAGCCATTGACGTCTTGGCAAAACTCCATAGAAGGTGAAAAAGAAATCTTTAAGCAGCAAACCCTAAACCGGGCTTGAATATTAAATCAAATCCAGTACCAGTTAATGGAAGGCCAGTGAAAAATAAAGCCATCAATAAGAGTAATGTCTCCAGGCAGCTTGGCAAACGATTTCTCTGGACTGGCTTCGTCAGCAGAACCATAGAGCCCGCCTCCCCCCCCCCCCCAGCTCCCTCCTACTCCACCCTCTCCTCAGCTTTAACACAAGCTAATGAACCAGGAGGAGACACAAGTATACCATTTAAAAAATGGTACATTTTTTAGGGGGGTGGATTTTTCTATACAAAACCTGATCTGAAAGGTAGAAATAAAAATGTAATCCACAGAATCAGAAGATACTGTACATTTTAACAAAGAGTGCTCAGAGCTATTTGTAGAATAGTACTTTTAGTAGTAGTTTTTAATTTGTATTTTATATAACAGGACAGTTGTCTAGAGTGTTATATTTGTGGAGTAGCATCTGTTCCATATTTATGAATGGGGGTTGTAGCACCTCCCACAGCTAGTTTAATAACAATGTTTCTTTTTAGTACTTCTGAATGTCTTTTGGTTTAATGTTTAAAGTTATGGATCATGTACTACAAAGAAAACTTTGTTTCTTAAGAAGGTGTGAAAAAGAATGACACTGGCATATTATGCAAATTTAGGTCACTTTAACTAGAGAATGATCCTCCTGTGGCACATTGCCCTTAAATAAATAATATTGCTAGTTAAACAGAGAGCTGGAATAATTTGCACTTTCTGTGAGAAGATCACATTGATATTGAATTTGCAGCAACCCCTCCGAGGAAGGTTATAAAACAGCTTCTTTGCCTCTGAAAATTTGTACTGAAGGGTGTATTATAGAGAGGGAAATGGGACATATTTCCTAAAACAGTTATGAATCAATTGTTGCCACAATGAGTATACAGGCTAGTACACAGGCTACACTTACAATGAGTATACAGGCTAGTACACAGGCTACACTTACAATGAGTATACAGGCTAGTACACAGGCTACATTTACAATGAGTATACAGGTTAGAACACAGGCTACATTTACAATGCGTATACAGGTTAGTACACAGGCTACATTTACAATGAGTATACAGTTTAGTACACAGGCTACACTCACAATGAGTATACAGGCTAGTACACAGGCTACACTTACAATGAGTATACAGGCTAGTACACAGGCTACATTTACAGTGACGTTCGGCAACCAGAATAGAGCGTTCTTTTACTAGGTTTGTGATGTCATTGTGATTTCATCATACTGTCATCATACCATAGTTTTCTAGATTTGTGATGTCATCATACTGTCATTGTATTATAGTTTTCTAGATTTTGAAAATGCGTGTTGTAAGCATGGCGCGCCTGGAAGGGGTAAGTCAGTGCCAATATGGAATGATTAACATTGTTCTATTCCATATACCTATAAATGCTGTTTACAAGTGGAATTACTCCCATAAATGAAGCTGTAATGCACATAAAGAAACAGCATCTTATTGCAGGGCTCCTCTATCTGTGAACTGAATTTCAAAGGGTGTTGTGTTTGGTATCTGCAAATGGAAAACTATTTTAAAAGACAAATGAGGTCAGTACTCAATTCAAGGCCACTGCAATATTGTGCCTATTTATTTAATGCAACAAAAGCGAAGTCTGAACCAAGGTGATTCTGAGATGTGGCCAATGATTACTAGGGGCTGACACATTTAACCTGCATTGTTTCTATATCCCTGCTGATGTGGAGAAACAGAAGGAGGCTTCGGCAGTGCAGAATCGGCAGCTCTGCATGACGGATTCTTTTTTATTTGACAAAACCCATAATCAAACTCGAACTGTAGAAACACAGAATACATTTGTGTACAGAACGGGAGGCGAGATGTCAAACCATTTAATAACAAAGCAGCAGTATTAGTGAAATACCAAAGCCATCTCCCTAAAAATAGCAGAACAGAATGTATAGAGGATTATATACAGAATTCAGTGGAATTTTAGTTTAGTTTGCAATTAAGGATTTTTTAACAGCAAAGTTCTCTCAGGTAAGAAGCCATGCAGTCGTGCTGTCTTCACCATTTTAATGCTTGAATAAAGCATAGGGTTCCTTATCCACAACATCCAGCCTTTCAAAGCAAACACATTATGATACAGGGCTTGAAGGAAACCATTTAAGCTTGCTCTGAAGCAACTGCATTAACATGATGTGGAGAACACGGCTGAGACTGCAGTGAGAGGGAGGTTTGTATTTTCCTGGATTGTGTGGGTGTTGCTGTATAATCATGCCAGAACACATTGTTGCTTTATTCTCATTGACAAATTCATGGGGTGTGCCTACAGTGTAGCTGCCCATGTTACTTTACATTCTGTGACAAGTCTACAACAGTTAGCTGTCCAAACTAACTCAGTGCTTTCCATTCCTTAGAGCAGTTGTTATAAGTCAAACGTTGTTGTTTTATTTTTTTTCAATTCATAAGTGGTCTTTCTCCATGTGGATTAAATTCATAAAGAATTAAAGAAAATATATTCTGTTGAAACCTCAGATGGCAGCAAATGGACTGTGACTGTCGTGAACAATCCCCAGTCCTTTGTGCTTCACAAGCCCTTCGAGCAGCTTCAGGTTTATATACAGGCTGCATTTCTGTGCAGATTTGTTCCACTGACCCTAAGCTGCAACAGGTAAAAATGTAAAGTTCCTAGTGTTTCTCTATTTACGTTAGCTCTGTGTGTAAAAGCTAGCGGTCAGAGAATAATTTAGTTTATTGTGAAGATGGGTTCTTTGAGGAGAGAAGCTGTGCCTTGCAGATACAATGTTAGAGCTCAAGCGGAAATCAAATAAGTCTTGTGTGTGCTGTTGAGCAGGGCTCATGAATTCACCTGGGGCCAGATTTTCCGTTTCATCTTCTCCAGGCTTTCAGTTGAAATGGGGGTGGCAGATAATGTACTGACCATGCTTTGAAAACCTGGTTAGCTCTAGTCCCCCTGCACTTTGTAGATGGTTTTCTTTTAATATTGAGAGATTTTTTCAAAGCAGTACACAGGGGCAAGCTTATTTTATCTGCTGATAGTAATAGATGAGAGCCCTTTGGGTCTGTAGGAGCCTCGCGACCAAAGCCGTGTCAGGACGGGATCAGGGCCATAGCGCTCTGTTTAATGCCACTTTCAAAAATGTGCATCACATTATAAACTGTGTTTGATCAACACTGAAGTCAGGATGATTATGCTCACAGATTTATAATTTAGCGAGTGGGCAGGTGAGGTCATTGTTCACAAACAACCACAAGCACACATAGAAACACATCTGAACAAGCAAAACCAGTGGGAGTCTATTCATTTGATCTAACCAGCAGCAGATCCGAATATTACCACTGTTTAAATGATTAATAAAGGTTACACAAATGTATGTCTGTAAAATATTTTTAAAAAGTTCAATGATTTAAAGTGATGCCGGTATTTAGATCCACTGACTAGACCCCTCAATACGTGTTTTTTGGTTCAAAGCAATACAAGACTTGGGGTCTCAAAGCATCAGCAACAACTAGTCCTCTGACAGGAGCCCAGCATATAACGAGGTCTCCACCAGGGGACAGTGCTCTCTCCCGGGGAGGCTCAAGGTCCCCGCCAGGGGACAGTGCTCTCTCCCGGGGAGGCTTAAGATCTCCACCAGGTGACAATGCTCTCTCCTGGGGAGGCTCAAGGTCTCTGCCAGGGGACAGTGCTCTCTCCTGAGGAGGCTCAAGGTCTCCACCCGGGGACAGTGCTCTCTCCTGGGGAGGCTCAAGGTCTCTGCCAGGGGACAGTGCTCTCTCCTGGGGAGGCTCAAGGTCTGCTGGGAATAGTGCTCTCCATCAGGAAGGCTCATCTCACACTGGGCTGGATCAGCACTGAGCATATCTGCAGCCTGGGGATTCCTTTGCATCACAATTAGATTTTATTATTAACACAGGCAAGGCTGTTACCCCCACACAACTCGGGCCAATTGTGGTAATGACAGCAAATTCAATGGAAGGAAAGCATTTGCAAGGAAATCATCTTCGAATCTCATCATGTAAAGGCAGAAGTAATTTAAACATCAGGTAGCCCCTCATGCATACCAATGAGAAGCACTGGGGAGAGATACAGACTGTTAGCTCCAAACCAAGAGGCACTGTCTGGAACACAGAGCAAGCACTTTTATTCCATGAGATGCATGTCTCTGTGTTTACATCCATAAATAGAGCCCAAGTAAACTATGAATGGACACTATTTCTTTCATCAAGCCTCAGGCAAAACCAAGGTGTTGGACATTTCATGCGTCTGTACCCCGGCTCCCACAATTCTCAAAAAGTGCCCCCAAGCTCACAATCAGAAATCTGAGAACTCATAATTAGCATTTAAATTGAAATATTCACATATGATGTAATTTCAGAAGACTGGCCATTACAGTTTATTAAGAATCAAAATCATCATTGAAGCAATTTTGTTCTGAAATAATAAAAAAAAATACAACTTAAAACTACTTACCCCTAAATTAAATATCTGAGCTGTTTATTTCTGATAAATCTAGCCCATTTAATAATATGAATACCTGAGAAAGGACAGAGATTATAAAGGAAAGGGTTGGGGCTCACAAGAAGATCTTGAATATATTATAGATACACATCCCACAACAATAGCTACAGTATACAGTGCTATACCATTCTTACAAATTAAAAAAGTCGCCTATTATTTTCAGGATTAAATTGTCTTTTGCTTGCACAAAAGAAAAATGTAGTTCATAGGTATGAAATATGCTTCCCCTTTGTAACACATTGTATTGACTGATTTACATTGTATTGTATTTACTCTGTGCCAGTATGAAAGACACGACACAATGATCAGGGTTATCTCTGTCACAGCGAAGAATCTTCATTTTCAAATGCCTGGAGAATAAATATCTAAACTGCCTTCCTTCACTGATAACTCTGTGCTCCTTGGTACTAATCTGATAAGCTCCTTTAAAAGCAAAGCACCCTTCCATCATAGGCGGAGTGGCTTTTAACTCTATAGGGACACTGCTGATATGAATCTTTCACCAGCCAAGAAGGCAAACTTTCACCCCTGGGACTAGTTAAGAGGTCAGGCATTGGTTTCACTGCATATCCCAAGAACACCATTAAAACATGAAATGCACATCATTTATAAAATGCTGCTGAATATTTTAACAATTGCTCATTTTTATCTGTTCTTGTTGGTTGACCTTCACATATAGTGCTCAGAATGGCTGTTCTTTTATAATTGCTTCTTGTTATCGGTATACAGTTCAGAGATTGTGACCTGGGAGGACTTCAGGGATCACCAATGCAGTTACCAATAATTCCCTTCCCTACAGTCCTGTTTTGGGATGCGATGCTTCTAATGGGAGATGAGTCCCAACTCATGCTTTGTTTGCATGGCGATGCCTAATTGAACAGGTAGTGTGAGTGCCAGTGATGGGCTGTTTGTATTACTGTACTGTACCTCCAGCTTTGTTTTGAAGATTGGTGTCTTTGCTTTGGAGTACTCCAGTCAGCATTCCTGCAGCACCCAGTCTCACAGGGCTGTACAGTATTCACTTCTCCAGGATACAGCCCTCTTTCAGACAGTATCGCAGCATGTGTTGGCTTCAGAATAATTGGGACAACCATCAAACATCATGGACTAAATTATACAGATTATACATTATATTTAATGAAAACGACATCCACAAAAACTGTTCACTTTCTGGTGTTGAATCACATTAATAAAATCGATTTTCAGAAGACCAACTGCACACTATAGCAATTTCCAGCTTCCCTTTAACCACAGCACTGAAGTAAAACTGAGTCCCAGAAATCCAATACATAAATAGTTAATAAAGAATGTATTTCCATGTCACGCATGTGAAATATGATTTCATGAACTGTGTTAAATAATTGAAACTGAAAAACCAACTACTAATTTACAGCTTTACCCTCAAGGACATCTTTTTTATTTATCTGAAAATTACACACTAAGATTGAACTCTGGGCACAGTAATCACTGAACTGCTTTTACGTTGCACTGTGAAAGCATCTTAGCACAGCTCCAATCCAGGGCAATGGGGTTCTTGGTTTTAATGGTTTTCAAATGGGAGCAACAAATTTGTTTTAAATCTGGTTCTTCTGCCATGTGTATTAAATATGTACAGGATGGAATTCCCAGAATAGACAGATAGCACACATTCCCAGAGCGTAACTTCTGAATTCATAACTGCTAAATCTATTCTATTCTATACATGTTCTTCCTTGAGCAGATACAGAGCTTCTGGTTCTGCTGAAATGTTTAGAAAACATATGACTGTCAGCCGCTGAGCAGCTACTACAGCTCCTCAGCAAAATCAGCTAAATTGACATGCGTCCTGAAAGCCATTGCAACTGAATCTCAGCATGTAAGAGAACCACCGAATGGGCTTCTATTTGAAAATGAAGCAACAGTGATAAACAAAGAGCACACGAGAGAGTGAAAGCAAACAGTGAGTTAGTTATTCTAAAGAAGCTGCTATCCTGCAAAGCCGTGGTGAGTGCTACCTCAACTCCCTCTGTGCCTCTAGTTTAATTGGGCAGGGATCTTCACTGGAGACCTGACCTGATGCTTCACAAAGTTTAGTGATGAAGAAACTGCATTCACTCGTAGCCAGTGGGAGAGATGTGTAGACTAATTAGGACAAATGTTGTTTACATTTTCACATTAACCTTAATTCAGCTGTGTCATTGAAATTTCATGTGCTAGAAATGGCCAATAAAGATTAATATTGCTGTATTATACTAACAGGGGGAAGTGTAACGTGCGTGGGTCGTCACTGAATAATAATTAGTCAGACACAGCATTAGGTGTTGACACGCCACAGATTTAATTAACAATACAGGTGCTGCCACTAAGGTACCAGCAATGGTAGCCTTAGTGTCAGATTTAATAAAGAAAACAAAACAAAGCTAAAGATAAGTCTGATACACAAAGGCTAAACTCTGAAAGAATGTTGTTATCACTAACTGCTTGTTTATTCTGTATAACTATCATCATTGTAAATATAATTCAGTTGGTTGTTTTTGGGTTAGGGTTAGAATTGAATCCGCTACCTACTTATGATTTCAGTCTCAAATCAAACTACATTTCCTTGCAGTTTAGTCAAAGGACCATCTGCCAGCTACAGACAGGTGTAGTTTTATAAAACTGATCCATGTGCAATGTGCAATGGAAGGATTGGCCAGTTATTTCACTTGGTGCTTGTACATCATTGCAGCCATTTAACCTCAGCGCTGAACATATTGCATCAGTTAACAATCTGAAGAGCTGAGTTGTAATGGGAATGATGGAAGCCCTCGTCTCCTCTCATCAGCACTTCATTTCTTCAAGCTTATTGGAAAGCAGAAAAGCTGTCACTCAGACTGTCAGGTACTGAGATTGCCAATAAAACATTACACTGTAGGACCGAAAGTACAGCAAACAGACAAATACCCCAAATACACCACATTATTTAAACAAGCATTGCATTGCTAAAGCTTGTTATTGCTGTGAATAATAATAATAATTAGTCTCTGAGTACCACCCAGTATCGAATAACTGAAAGATCACCAGAGAGGATATCTATGCATCTTCACTGGGGGTGGGGTGGGATCTGTGCTTTTGGGCTGTGCAGTGAGACATGAACAAACAACACACACTGTAACCCCTGTAATATTGATGAGAGCACTTGAGGAAGCCTCAACACATCAGAACTGCCAGAAAAACAGTCAATTCACTTTGTTGATGGGATAAAAAATAAAAACCTAATAAAGACAGCATTCTGGGATAGCCAGACTAATAACCAGTCATTAAGTACATTACATGGGGTTCCCCTTAATGCCTGTAGATGTTTTTACTTACCTTTGATTCTAACTGTGTTTTTAATTAACATGCAGATACCTTTGACTTGGGGCAGCAAACATTTCGTTTTTATAATCATAGCACACTCTTAGTAAAAGCATGGTAAAGGACAGACAAGCATATTACAAATCATGCAAGAATGATAGGTGCATCGTATAAGCATGTTATGAACATTGAATGCAATGGTATACAACAGTACTTCAGTTTACATGTTTAGTTACAGTGAAACACTACTAAGATCATATATTGAAAAGGACCCAGGGGACCAGGTGTCTTTTTTACTAAGTGTACAAGCCGAGGTATTTGGAAAGGCGTATATAGAGGTTAATGAGAATGGGGTGTTGGGAGCACAGAGCTCCAGGGACTGCCTTGTTGGTTGTGTTGCTCTTGGTTGAAAGCAGCAGCCCCTGTTTCTCCTGCTCCTCTGAGGCTTTGTCTGTGTTGTGATTCAGTCTTTCTGCGAGGTGCATTAACCTATTGATAAGCTCTTGTGGCATTCACACATTGCAGAGGCACTGGGGCATTGGAGATGTCATAAATAATTATCTAACATATTCCTGCCTATTGCAGTGATATGCTGCTATTGATTAAGACTGACCTAGTGCACAGTTAGGGTTTGGGATGACTAGCAGATCTTAAATGTCTTCTATATACAAACATCACTGTCAGCAGCATACTCTACCCACGCTGGTTGAGCTTTACAAACAAAAGAATGGCAAGCTGCTGCACAGAATGGGATTTGAGTTTAATCACCCTGCCGCCAGCAGCCCTCAAACAAGTCTTCAGGTCCTGGGAACCCTGTTGGTGGGTTCTCCCTTGGTCTTGCTCCCTGTCTGCCTGTCTGTCTTCCTTGGCTTGAAAGCAATATGGGCTTGGATATCCAGTTTCTCAGAGGTATTACTACCTGTACGTTTGTCGTCATTTTTTAAATAGTTTTTACAGTGTTATGGAATTTTCCTGTTGTTGAGTAACTGTCACCCTCTGAAGTCAACATTTTAATTTTGATCTGTTGATGTCTGTTGGCTTGTACAGGTATTTTGAGACGAAGGCAGTGGAGATTGTGCTTAAGAAGCTGCCATCAATCTCTACAGTCCGGACACACCTTCTCATGTGTTTTACACATCATTTAACTGGAATTCAGAAAGCTATGCTGTTAGGGGAAAAAGAAACCTTCTTTTATTATTATTATCATCATTGCTTAACCCAGTGCCAGTTCAAGCTCACAATACATTTAACAGGCATGTGAATACAACTATCAATCAACCTGCTAGTCTACTGCTGGACCCCTTTCATTTATTTAAGAGCTTTGTCAATAAAGGACTGCAATTTAGATAGACTTAATCAATAAGGCATACACAAATCTACTATCATTTTAAACATCATTCGTGCTTTGGTCTGTGTATTTCAGTGACAAACACACTGACGCTAATGAGAGAAGTAGCCAAGTAGAGCAAAGGGTTAACACTAGCATTCCGGTTCAAATCGGGTCACAAGCGAAAAGTGTTTGGTGATGTCACGATACCATCCCATTGGGTGTCTCAAAGAAAAGTCATGTATCAGATTAAACAAACCAACCTTTCTTCCATTTTCTTTTGAAGTGTAAACGAGACATTGCTGATACCATGAAACATAACGTTTTGAACTCAACTCTCATTTGAATCTCCCTTCCTGGAGCATTAGGCTGCTACACTGCAGGTGCGAGAACCAGCAGATCGTAATAAGAGAATCGCTCTGCAATCCACTTGCTGTTTGTGGTCTCCAGAGATGCATTCCATTGCTAATGAGCAAAGGAAAGATGCTTCACTACTTGCTGCAAAGGATGCCATTAATAATTAGCATCTAAAAGAGAGCATCCCCTCCCATTGAACAATTATCTGGCGTTTTGCTGGGAAGCAATGCATTCTGTCTGGAGCTGATCTAGAGTGTGTGGTCTTGTTGGATTGTACAGCCACAGCTCTTATGAAACTTCCCATCACTGACTTACAATTTACTACAGAATTAATAGAAAATCTGAGTTTAACATACAGTAAAAACAAAGTTAAAACCATAAAGTATCACTTTTCAATGTTGCCAGCCACGTCATATTGTCCGCTTTATTTAGTTGAAGTAAAAAATAAATAAATAAATAAATAAATTAAATACTCTCTTGAAAAATAAGATGTCCTCTTTTGTCCTGGTCAGATTCAGTAATAAATAAAATATACAAACATTTGAGATCATTATCCTATAGAGATTGTAAACCATCATTTATTGCAGTGAGTTCATCAGTGATGTTTCAGGCTGATTTTCATGTATGCAGCTGTAGGCTTTTAATAAGGGAGTCACTGTGGAGGGTAAATGTTAATCCTGCTGTGTAACATGGGTAGGTGTATTTGGAACAAGTAGCATCTTGTACTTGGACCTCATCCAGAAAAATCTGCTTGTTGGATAAAAATGTACTTTGTGAAAATACAAAGGCAAAAAAAGTTGTTTAATTCCTTATTTAGTGTGCAACAGATTATTTATAAAAAGCAAGAAAATAATGGACCCTTGATTGACTTCTCAGCTGGTCTTTTCTGAGCACATGGAACAGTTATATATTTATGATTTTATTTTTGTATACACAGGTAATCCCTCTGAGACCTAACATTTAATTTACCGCAGCAGCTTGATAACATATTCTCTTACATGACAAACAAGCAACCCGCTATGGTCTACCACACTCTGAATTCTGTAATGCTTATATAATTAAAACTTGTGTCTGTGAGTCTTAAGTACAGGTATGGCCAAAGGTTTTCCATCACCCTATAGAATTAACAAATTTTGCTTCCTAAAGTTGGATGAAATGTGACATTTTGAAATCTAACATGAAAGACTGTACTACTATTATGGCTTCCTGGAGACTTTTGCAATATAATTTTGTAGTTTCTTTGATTACATGATGTTAAATAAAATATTGTCATTATATTCACTTTTTTTAAAATAATGTCTCAATCCTAAAATTCAGGTGAGTTTTGGCCATAGCTGTATATAACTTGGCTCTGGGGACAGTCAATTTAATGCAGTATATGAGTAAGAACTAACAATGCATTTTAGTGCCATTACATACAAGTCACTGGCGTCATATAAAATATCCAACAAGATTTATTTGTTGCATAATTTACCATTTCTATTTGTGCCTCATGCAAGGCCTGTCAGATACCTTAACCTTTCATTCTAGCCACAACATGCGGTAGGAAAATCAGTGCAATACGGGGGGGGGGATAAAAAACAAATTCTAGGGGGGGGGAGTACAAGTAGCCAAAACAAAATTGTAGATTATTACACAACTTTAATAAAAGAATAAACCGTTTTAGCTTGTTTTGTTTTTCAGAGTGCATGTCTGTATAATCACGAGTCATGATTTAAGTGTTTATTCTGGAACTCAAACGGCCACAGTACATAGCATAACATTTATACTTTATCTGAGATTCATTGCCCTGTTCTATTCATTTACACACAACCAGCCACCTGTTAGCAGAATGATAATCATTTAAAACAAGACTCATGTTCCCTGGTGTGTTGGGTAAATATTTTGTGATAGCCAACCATTCTTTTGTATTCTAGTTAAACATCTCACATTGATAAACGTTTGGAGAAATGGATTGCTCGCTCATAGGTTCCCTGGGTTGGTAGTTAAAGTGCTGACATTTAGCAGATGCATAAACTGTACTTCTTAAATAACTGGCAACAACGAGGACAATTAGTCTCTGGGTAATTGTGAGCTGCTTTTGCGACAGATTAAGACCTGGAAATGGATTGTCCTCTCCCTCGCTCCAGGTGTGACATTTGAAAATGTCAGCCCGAGAAGTTTTAGATGATTCCAGGCAAAGATATTTAAACTATTATAGAAATGAGGACACTATTTTTTTAATTGAAAAAGTCAAATCAATTTCAAGGGGAAAAAGGTAATTAAATAAGATAGCTGCAGGTACTAACGACCTCCTTCTCCCTCAATGTGACACAGGATAAAGCAATTATTTATCCAACCTTTGCACTCCTTGGGCTTTGCGCTGCTGTTATGAAAAAGAAATTCTAGGAAAAATACAGATCTAGAGATAGAGATACAGTATATATTTACCACCACATTATTGAATGTAGCATTTTAAAAAAAGCGGAGATTAATTGTATAATAATATTAATAATTAAGATTTGTGTTATATGAAATGGGAGGATTCTTTGGCTGATGGGATGTTTGTGCTTGACACAGTGACCAGCAGAGGGATACTCTCAAGACGCTGGTGATGAGTATATTCTATCACAGCCACACATCTGCCACAGCACAACAGGAGTAAAGACATTCAGTTGAATTTTACCAGGACACAATGCATTTCAAAGGCAAGTCCATGCAAACTGAATGAATCCCAGCACCCTTCAAACTAAACTGATTTCAAACTGAATGAATCCCAGCACCCTTCAAACGAAACTGATTTCAAACTGAATGAATCCCAGCACCCTTCAAACGAAACTGATTTCAAACTGAATGAATCCCAGCACCCTTCAAACGAAACTGATTTCAAACTGAATGAATCCCAGCACCCTTCAAACTAAACTGACTTCAAACTGAATGAATCCCAGCACCCTTCAAACGAAACTGATTTCAAACTGAATGAATCCCAGCACCCTTCAAACGAAACTGATTTCAAACTGAATGAATCCCAGCACCCTTCAAACTAAACTGATTTCAAACTGAATGAATCCCAGCACCCTTCAAACGAAACTGATTTCAAACTGAATGAATCCCAGCACCCTTCAAACGAAACTGATTTCAAACTGAATGAATCCCAGCACCCTTCAAACGAAACTGATTTCAAACTGAATGAATCCCAGCACCCTTCAAACTAAACTGATTTAAAGAGAAATGGGTGCAGCAAGTTTTTGATTTTATTAACACAAATAAAATATGAATGTTAAGAGGCTAGATTCTTTGTCCTTAAAAAAAAGGGAGCTCACATGTTCGTGTGGCACAAATTGAACAGCATAGATTTACTGGCCTGACTCAATGGAGGGTCACACAGGCAACGTGGTGCTGAGTCAGAATGGTCTGTGAGTTCGGCTAAACACAATCCTCTCCCACCTCCCATTTCATTAAGTTCGTTTTTAGAAAGTTTAACTTTTTATAAGGCTGCTGCAGATACCCTTGCTTTAATGACTGTTCACTCCAAGTCGATATCAGGAGGGGAAAAGGCTATGTTGTTTGTAGGTTTAATGAAATAACAATGTTATGACAGTTTAGTAATGCACTGCTAGTTTTTAAGAACAGTGGTAGATACTTTCTTAAAATAAAGGTATAACACTGGCAGTCTCCCAGTTGGTTGGAACTTGTCTTGTTTCTAATTGTACTTTTATAATGTCACAGATGGAACAGCATATGATGAGACACCAGTGATAGCAAGTAATCGTCAAGACCATCTGGACTCTTTGTACAGCAGCCGTCAAGTTTTTCAAGTTAAATTGAGGTCGATGGGAGTAAAAGTAAAGTTAAGAGGATAGAAAACAGTTGAGCAGCAAGAGGTGCAAAACAAAGTTGTACAGATCAATTGCTAATCTTTAACTAACTCCTTGTACATTCAATTAAGCGGTAGAAAACAATTCCTAATGTATAATTAATACTAGAAGACATTTACTAAAAGCAATTAACTTCACTTTTCTGAAGTTCTTGCAGTCAAATTGAAAATCACGAAAATCGGATTCCCACTTAAAAGCAGTGCTTGCTATAGCTAGATATCCCAAGAGGGAGAAGGAGTCTAATTGCCCTGTCCCTGAACTCATTATACTCCCCACACTGGCAAGACTCATCAGGAGTCTGTCTCTGAGACATGGGCCGTGATGCTCCCAGCAGCTGATGTTCAGTTTATTCAGTTGTTCAATGGAAAGCAGCATACTGTATGTCGCCTTCCCTCGCATCCCGTCACTAAACCATAGCATGCATGTGTGAGACTTTACAAACAAAATGCACAATGCTGTGTTTTATTTAATAGATTCAAATAATTTCTATTTTATTACCAACATAATGTATTTCAAAAGAAGGGCACGGTGATGTTCACTGTTTACTGTATCCAGAAACACAGAAAACCTTCCTTCCCTTCTCACTCCCAGGCCTCTATAAAGGAGGTTCACGGTCTCATTGCATACTAACTGTTGCCAGTTCTGCAGAACAAGTCCTGTTTAAAACACATGTGACATGGGTGGTGCTTTACTGAGATAATTGAAGTACATCAGTGCTTCCCACTACTTCATGTTACTTTACAAATGCAAAGTAGCTGATACTGTAGACCGGTATAACTGACTAAGTAATGTCGCATGAAAGAGGTGCCTGTCTTATTTCCTATTGATAATATTCTTTGACAAATGCACTTTAAAAAAGAGTCTTATTGATATTCATTCACACGCATAGGAAAGCAATCTATTACAGCCCAGTTTGCCCACAGTTATTAAATACAGTAAGATGTATTCTGATGCCTTTTTATTGGGCAAGCTGTAGCAGTCCTGTCACTTCACAGAGATCTCGATGAATGGGTCTGAAAAACTTGAGTAAATACCTGTCTGATGTGTGCTGATGTGTGCTAGCACCACCACATGCAACAGTAACCAGCTTGGCAAATGAGGGCCTTTCAGAAGAAAAATGTGTTAATTATTTCTAAAATTGCCAAAAATGTGTCTCGGAGAGATGGTATCCAGACACAGGTAGTGACCACAGACCGTAGATGAATCATTAAATACAGTGTGGATCTCTAGTGTTGATATACTGTACTGTTGAGAAATGGGCAATGCTGTAGACAGATAGTGGTATCATTCAGACTCAAATCAATATCAATAAATGCTCTTTGGCATTAATATTAGATTAGGGATCCATGTAAGATGTGTTTTGGCTACTTTTAGGGAAATCAAAATGTTTCAAATATCCTTACTGTACATCATTGTTATGGTTAGATAAAATACAACATTTAAGTTCCCAGCCAGTAGCAATCACCTTATCAAGCCTCTGCCCTATAAACCATCAGTCCTATTGAATGAGTTCTATCTGGAGCGCTGGACTGACAGGAGCTCCTACTGAGCCTGCTGTTTGCTGTCCATGGTTCTGATCCTGCTGGCCGCTGTCCATGGGGCTGCTCTCGATGGTCGCTGTCCATTATTATTATTATTATTATTATTATTATTATTATTTATTTCTTAGCAGACGCCCTTATCCAGAGCGACTTACAATCGTAAGCAAATACATTTCAAGTAATACAATACAAGCAATACAAGTAATTCAAGTACAAGTAATACAAGTACAAGCAATACAATACAAGTAATACATGGTGCTGATCCTGCTGTTCGGTGTCCATGGTGCTGCTCCTGATGGTCGCTGTCCATGGTGCTGATCCCGCTGTTCACTGTCCATGGTGCTGTTCCTCATGGTCGCTGTCCATGGTGATGATCCCACTGTTCACTGTTCATGGTGCTGATCTTGTTGGTCGCTGTCCATGGTGCTGATTCTGAAACCAACCACTTCAGGTTTAAACTTGGCTGCTTCATGACCTGTCTGTATCATTGCTTGTACGTCTTACCCAGAGAAGTAAAATGTACCAACTGAAATATCAATATTGCTCTGCCTTAATTGTAATTTTCTTTTTGTATGTAATGTACACAGTAGCCACCATGCTACAATACAATAGCAATGCGATTTGATAGCAACTGCTCCAATTCCATCAGATAGATCAAGGTGGAAAATCTGATCACTTTTTGAGGCATCAAAAGAGATGCATGGTACTGGAGTGAATGAAAGCCAAGTGCAAAGTAGAAAAGTTTTCCACACACCCACACTCTCTGAGGAGTGCATTCATGTCCCAACAGCAGAGTGGTTCAGAGAACTGCTGTCTAACACATCTGATGTCTGAGGGCAGTTAATCTTTTATGAGGAATATGAATTTGAAAGAGCATGCTCTGTGTCGGGGGTTTAAATGTGTCAAGCACAGAGGGGGTTGTCTGCAAGCAAGGGGACAGTTTTCTTTATCAGGAAATAATGAATGTGACACTATTCTGAACAAGCTACTCATTTAACAGTGTTCAGGACAGCTGTGACCCGTCTCTCTTCTAAGCTGATAGAGTAGCTGTTTTTACAA
Source organism: Acipenser ruthenus (assembly GCF_902713425.1). Taxonomy (NCBI): domain Eukaryota; kingdom Metazoa; phylum Chordata; class Actinopteri; order Acipenseriformes; family Acipenseridae; genus Acipenser; species Acipenser ruthenus. The sequence continues at coordinate 11,127,111 of NC_081225.1, read as the reverse complement.
TACTCTTTATTTCCCTGCTTTTTAAACACTGTTTGATTCAGGTCCTTGCTCAATTAGTGCAATGCTCCAAAATGCATTTCATACAAAAGACTCAAATACACAATATAGTGATGGTACTCATGAAAGGCAGAAACAAAGAGAAATAAAACTCTTAATTTTATAAAACTAGTAAACAACTGGGGCAAAAGTTTTAGCCCTTAAATGCCCCTTCTGGTAACAGTTTATTTTTTTTCATTTTAGAAAAAATGGCACTTGATAAGGCTGGCCGATTGTGTAGTATTCAACACATCACGTATGTACCATATGTGTGGCTCTCAGGGTATGTTTAAAATAGAATCCATTTATTTTCCATTAATTAATTGTACCATTAGGCTTCTTTGGGATAGCTTCGTTTGCTACTTTTAATTATTTTTGTTACTCGGTTAATTAAACACTTTTAAAATTAGGTTTATATATTAAAATAGGCCAGGAAGTTGTTGGCAGAGAGAGAGAGAGAGAGAATACACTGCATAGATTTCCAAAAAGGTCAGAGACAAACTGGCAAAAGTGTGAAAATGTTGTGTGAAAATAATCTCTTGTGGCATTTGGCCACTGGTGGCGCTGTGTTTTATCAAAAAATCCCATTAGTAGACACAGCAAATTTAAAAAAAAGTGTTACAGGGAATGTTTGTATCAGCCAGAGTAATCCACATAGAATCACGTAAAGGGTTTTGTTCTAGAATACACAGGATTACTGCTCAAACCATGCCACTGTAATTTCCTCTGTCAAGAAGGTGACGAGTGATTTAGTACAGAGACATTCTCCAGTCATTGGAAGGGTAAGGTGACTGAACTGCTCTGTGAAAGGATGGTCAGGATTAAGGCATTATCGCTGAGCAATGTGGCAAGGCTCACATTATGCCATCTTTAAAATACATGTAAAAAATACAGAAATCATCACACAGTATACCCGAATCTTCCTGTTTTGCTGATGACATTTTGTGAAAGCATGCACACAGATAGATTAATTTTGCCGGCACAATATCCATAATTTATCAGTGATGGGTCAGCAGGTTAATTCCCCTTTTATTTTCAAGCGAACTGCGGCCTGCTCTTTAATTCCTCTGATCTGACCCCAGTGGCTTCACTTGGCAGAGCTGCAGAGGATGCTGTGCACATCACAGCTGTGTGGCGAATCGCATAGCTTGCTGTCTCCCTCTGCATTCAAGCCATGAACCCGACTGCAGATTAATACAGTGAAACATCACACACGCCTGGGACCAGAAATAAGAAACTTTCCAATCTTTGAACGAATGTATTTTTTATGTATTTGTCTGTTTGCTTGTTTGTTGTAATTCATACCTTTCCTTTAGGAGAAATCCATTAAAAGGCAAACCTAAAGAAACCAGTTGAAGTTTTTCGATATTTCCAGATCACAATGTTCATCTATCAAACAACTCCTGTACCAGCATGGCCAGTAAGCTGTCCAGAGCTGGGGATGATCTACAGATAATACTGTACTAGCTAGTACTCAACTTAGTGCAGAACTAAGGACTACATTTTCAAATTCATTGAAATTGACCATCAGAGACTAGAGTCTACACTACACATTGATAAAGCCAAGCAAGAGCAGCTGCTTGGAGGTGAATAAATCTCACTGCTCAGCTTTTCATTAGTAGAGTACACTCTAAAAAGGCTTGGTTGTGGTGCCGCCTTAATGAAGTGGTGATTGGAGAGGGAAAAAGGATTTAAAACAAAGAAAATAATTCCTCTCCTGTTTACAAAGAGCTTTCTCTCCTCTGGGCTTTTTCTGTGTGATTTAACAGGAAGCTGCTGAATGTAGGAAACATGATGTTCTTTCAACTGCTCTAACCTACACCTAGGTACCATTACACATACAAGCAAATTCCACATTTCATATGTCTACCAAAATATTAGTCAAGTGAAGGTTTATTTTTATGAGAAGATGTGTCAGTTGAGTCCTACCTATGTTAATAATTTTGAATTTATAAAGGAAAATAAATCTGTGCATCTCTATGTTTAAGTTGTATTTAACAAGCTACAGTTTTACTCAAAGTTTCAAGCAGTGGGTCAAAGGCTTAATGTATCTGGGTGATAGAGGATCTTGCTCACAGCTCATGCCCCTTTCTCTGTCTGCTTCTGTTGGGTCACAGTACACTGGAAACTTGAATCCCAATGGAATTTCAATGGAATAACAGCTATCAAATAAGGAGTCTTGGCCATTATTTTAAAGTGTCATTAAATGTATTTTCTGTTTTAAAAGCCACCTGTGCTGCCTTTGTTCTAGATGTCATCTTGAGAACTGTGAGACAGAGAAAGGGGAGTGTTTACAGACTGGCCACAGGGTGTTGATTTGAGTTTTACAGAACTGATTCCAAACAAGACTTGGAAGGAGCAATTGTATTCTCACCACAGTAGCATCGAGACAACATCTTTATGTTGCTGTTTCTGGAAGGGAATTAAATCATCTTGCAACCAATTATTCTTACCTGACACTGTCCTATTCTGTCTTGTTTGTTCTCTCCCACCCTGTTCTCCGCCTTGCAGCAGGCTGCTTCTCGAGGGGGGTTGATCAGTGGGACCTTCCTCGCTGCCTCACTCTGGCTATAGCCGGCTACCCTAAAGGCTTCGATGGGCAATGTATTGTGAGAGGAAATCAATACAATCTTGTTATATCCTTTATTTGTTTCCTCCCTGAGATTTTGCATGTGGGGAGGTGACAGTTCCCCCACACATAAACAGCTTGATGTGGGCCCTCCTCCCTTGGCTGCAGGAAGTCATTGCTAATTTATGTCATTATAAAAGGTCCATCCAACAGTCAACGTCATTGAGATGGACACCCAGCAAAAGTTTATGCTACCTTAAAGGTCTTACAAGTCCATTGTCAATTTTTCTGTAGATTATTTCATTTTCTTGAAAGTCCATTAAATCACAGTAGATTGACACCCTGTGCAGGACCTAGCCTGAAACATGAAACTTCTTTTGTAGCACATAGGATATTCAGTGTTGCCAATTAGGATGCAAATATAATCTGCACAGGGAGTTCATCTACCATGTTGTGCCAAGATACATGGGCATCATCTAATCAGTGAAAATAAAAGTCTGAAAAACAAACAATCTAGAGAAATATAATACAGACAGTAAAATGACTGTCACTGAGAAGTAAGGACATGGTTTTACCCTTTTATATCCTTTTTAAGTGTCTGAAGGTCTGTGATTGAGTGCTTCAAGTTACCAGTTAACCGTTTTCATTGTAATAAAAGCAATAACATTCCCATCTTACTTTAATTGAAATTCAATTTCTGCAAAAGGCTGCTGCAAAAAATACAGGAATTTTAATGGCTTTTAATCAGGTGTTAGTGAAGAGAAATTGCACAATGACAAACCAGCTGCACAATAATAGAATAGGTGCACTTCCTATTCCTATACAGATGTTCAGAATGAGCTGGAGGGGTTAGCGGCACATGTGTGCAGTCTATTGCTCCCAACCCGTTGGGGAAATAGTTTTTTCAAGGCTTGTAAGTACACCCTGGTTTTAGGGAAAAATATGTATTTGGGTGTTCACCTAAAAAATGCATTGAGCACAATTGGCAACACACAAGAAAGAGAGGACTGGGAAATGCCAGCAAAAACTGTGACTGTATTAAAACATTCTTTCAAACGTTCTTACATCTCATTACAATATTTGAGATGTAATATCTCCACCACCCCCCCTTCCCCCTTTATGCAAATCTATGCAGGAATGCCCATAATTGCATATTCATCGCTAACAGTGTTGCGCATGTTTAGTAAATGTCACCCTAGACTTCTGACTCTTTTGCAACTCGTTTGCGACTATTTTGACAGCAGCAACATTTTAGTACATCTACCCCCAAGTATTGCTTTTACTACCATTGCTTACGGGTTGAGATGTTTGTTTTACATTTTAACCCCAAAAATTGCTTCCTGCAATGGTGACTAACCAGACTAGTACAGGATGCAATGACCACAAACGTTTGATTGGTTACAGGGTGTTGTGGGAGCCCAGTTGCTGCTCTCTGATGTACAGCCCCCAGGCACTGTAAATTAAATATAGGAGCCGCCCCTTATACCAGCTCACTCTGACCATTAGCTTGATTGGGTCATGAGGGAGCAGTAAAACCTGCCTTATTATTACCTGGAGTTTGATTTATAATCCTTGGAGCTGTTGTTTAACAATACATAACCCTAGTGCTCTATTTCAATTACTTTACATGCGTGTCCCATGGACGGCTATACTTACTTTCCAAGGGAAATGATTAACGCGGGAGGGTCTGGTGTGTTTAGCCAATGCAATGGTTTTCAGTGCGCATTGGTAGCCCTTGATTGTTACCAGGCAGCACAACATTGTTCTTGTCTAGATAAAATAAGAGAACTAAATTGTGTTTGTGATTTTGTTTCCTTCTTTAATACAGTAATCTCAAACAAAAATTGGCAGAGATACCGACTGCTCCACACCAGTTTCTTGCAGCATGAATCACAATTGATTTTGCGTACATGATGATCTTTAAACTTGTGTGGTATTTAAGAAGAAAAAAATTAATTAACTGCAAAAAAAACACAAGTCCTTGGCAATGTGTGATGCTGCAGTGGCAATAATGTAACTATGCAGTGCAGATTCTATTCTATTAATGCAACGCAATGTAAAGTGAAAGTACACTGGAAAATACCAGCAACATACCCACATTGCACAGTGAAACCATCCATACACAGAGTGGAGAGAAACAGGGATTCTACATCCAGTCCAGCGCATTACTATCTGGGAATCCTATTGCCACACCTATTTAAGTGGTTGCAGTTGTGGTATGAAGCTTCTGTACAAAGCTGGACACTGTTACGACTTATTAAATTGTGCACGCTTGTTGGGATAAGAGTATGAGGGAATACACTCTGATTCTCTGTCGCTCAATCGCCTATCAGTCTCTCTCAGGATATCACACAATTATCCAGCTGATATTGTTGCAGAGAAAACCTTTTATTACCTTTGCACGTCTGGAGGCAAAGCCTTTAAAAAGAGACAGTGGGGGATTGAAAAGTTTTGAAGAACCGGTGATTAATTTATTAAAGGGTGTTACTTTTAGAAACAATTTTGATTTGAAGAAATAACACTGTTTGGTACAGAGTCCCGAGGTAATGAAAGTCAATTGTCTTCTGCATGCTATTTGTTTAAAATGTCCTGAGAATTGGCTGCTCACTCAGAGTAGCATACACACTTCATTGAAGAAGCACAGACTAGAGTGCTTCCACAGTGTGCGTTTACAAACTGCAGTGCCAATGCATTTAATAAGAACAATCCTATTGGGATGCTGTTACATTTCAAGTGTGCAGCTATGGCCAAAGGGTTAGCATCGCCTATAATTTTAGGATTGAGACATTATAAAAAGATAAATAGATGTTCAAATGTATACACATATATTAAATGGTGTCTCAATCCTAAAATTCTAGGTGATGCAAAATATTTGGCCATAACTGTATAGCCCACCACCCCTAAAACACTGACTATAAATGTGATCCAGTCCAACTCTGAGCTCCCACCAGGAGTCAATCATCAATGTACAGCTCCTGATTTGAATACCTCGTAGATCTTTAGTCAGGGAATTCAATTTTTTATGCTGCTGTGCTCAGAGGTATTGTAATCAGATGTAGGCTAGCTTACTACTTTCCAATCCCTGGGGAAAGGATTTTCAGAAAATATGTAAAGACCTGTAATGTTTCCAGAGTCGCTGGCTGATAAAAGTGCCCCAGTGTTTATGTGCAGTACATGTTTCAAAAAACCAAAGCTGAGACGGCAGTGTTGGAGGATTTTTCAATTATGATTGATTTGACAAGGTATGAGCAAGTTTCACATACTATAAATACATAAGACTTTCTTTTGAGAATTATTCAGACAGACAGCGCAAGTTTTAATATTAGTTATATATAATAATGAATGGATGTTGTTAAAGAAAACCTTTATAAACCATGTTTTATGTGTCATTTAAATTGAAAGTCATGTTTTCTTTTTCTATACTTTCTAAAAGTTAATATGACAATGTAAACCAGCAAAGCAAAAACGTTGTTTAATGACTTACAATGTCATGACATGATTTCACCAAGCTCTGCACTACAGTTTGTGCAATTTCAAACTTTTTGCTTTTACAAGTAATGAAAATGACAACTTATTGGCACTGGTGATCTGATGATATAACCACACTATCTAGTAAAGTATGATTAAATCACTTGTGCATGTTGTTACTACCAGTTAAATTATGCCTTATTCATTATAACTCATCTATTAAGCAGCATACTGTGTTAATACACTGTATTAAAAGGACAGCTTTAAGAGGATCCTGGTATAAATATTCATTCACAAGGATACATTCCTATGCAATATGCACGGCACAAATCTGTTTCTATGCACACACTCAGGAGGGAATGTATTCACAGTGGAAGGAATGCTGATACTGATAAACTGTCCTTGATGCATCCTTGATGATAAATGCTGCTCTACATTGTGCATTTCGAACCAGACTCCCTCCCAGCACTACATCAATAGAAAATGTTCCGTTTGCCGGTATTGGTAGCTGTCTCTCAGATAGCAGGCTTTTCTTAAATTTACTGTGTAAATAGCAGCACGTCAGCGATCCATCCCAGGGAGTTTAAAGAGTGTTTATCATTGCGGGCCAGCGCTTCCCCACCAGGACTGATTGAGCTGACTGTAAACACTTGGATCTGCAACACTGTCTGGCAATCTCCACAAGCCTGCGTCTCCCTCCAACCCCATTTCATTGCTGCTTAGCAATTTAGTGAATTAATTCATGAAAGCATACATGAATAAACAGTATTTAAAAAAACGCTCGCCATGGGATGAGGTGAGATAGTATCCTTGAATCTGGAAGTCAGGTTCGTCTGAATGCAGAGCCAGCTTTTCTTGGGACAGGGGAAAAGAGGTGGAAAATGCAATGAGAGATAGAGAGAGCAGGTTGCATGTTATTATGTCTGATTTCTTTAATTATTTTGGCAAAATCTAAGTAGTTATTTTTTAATGCCAAAATCCTCCTTAAATTGTGTGGGAGAGAAGGAAAGAGATTTCAAGCAAGCTACATAGAAATCAACAGCTGAATACAAAACTGAAACACAATAACATTGTGGGGGCGATATGGAAAGCGTTGCTTTAAAAAATGTGCGCTATTTGCTGACTGTTCTAGGATCTCAGCTCTGTAGAATGCAGCATTGCCTGTTTGGACTGTGCTTGGTGAATGTGATTACCCTGAGAATATTACAGCACTTTAGACAACCCTTCTCAATCAAGAGAACACCTTACTGATAGACATTTGTTAATAAAGTGTGACTCTCCAGACATGATGCATACGGTAGTCCAGCACCATTCAGGAGGTTGTGTCTGTATTATAGAGTTCATATTTATATCACCACTCCAGTGAATGTCATAAAGCAACATAAACCAATCAGCACTCAATCAACATACGCATCTAGAGGATGAATCGTGTGACCTAATCGTTTTATTATAAAAACAAAAAGTAATTAAAAACAGCCACACTTGTTCAAAATAGAATTAATAATTCTCTTATTACAATCCAGGTTTATTTTTCCTGTCTTCTATCCCTTGTATGCCAGCACATGAATTCCAATCTGCACAGAAATTGTGGCGTAAATCTAAAATCATAAAAGAAAACATTGACTGCATAATCTGCCACCTACAGAAGTGCAGCTGTTAATAAACCAAACAGGAGTTATTCCCCAATCTTTGAAACTACACATATACCAAACAAATGCAAGTGAAATACACTGCCAAATATGTGATTTAAATACATATACATATATAATCACAAACTGAACTTGTGTTTTTAGTATTGAAACACTGTGGAGTGTAAATACATGACAGTCACTGGGGCACAACACAGAGTCCAATGCCATGAGCAGCATTCTTAGCAGGACTCTGCAGAACAGTTCTAGTGGAATCACTTGTAAGTGTGAGTTTGTCTGGTTCATACAGGAGTGAGCAATAATATTCACCCTCAGCAGGATGGATATTAAAATAGCCTGTTGCACAATAACGTGGCACCATATTGGGTGCAATATATTTAATATTTCTATAATAATACTTCTAAATCATCTCTTGGGAAAGAGGTTAGCTTTCCCTGGTTACAGATGATCTTGTGGACCTCTAAGGATTGCACTGGGATTTCATCAGGGTAATAAACTGTGATTGCAATACAATCTCCATGGGAAGAGCTGACGATGAGGCAGATTAACACAGTAATGTGTGAAGGGAGCACGTCTTGTTTATATAAAGGAGCAACCTGTTACAATGAGTGACGAGAAATTAAATAATAGCTTCAGCGACACCCATGAATTTATCAGCATAGTCCAAGGCAAACAACAGCATTGCTTTGACACTGTGATATATCAAACACAGCTAATCAGAGCCCAACAGTTCACCATGGTCAGTTCAGCTTCATTAGGGAGGGTGTATCTAGTCATGGCTACACAACTGTTTTCAGTCTCAGCCTATGAGCACAGCAGGTCTGCAAATCTACAATCTGCAGGACCAAACATTTCTGGAAAATGACTTGCAAAAGCACATTGTGAATGAGAGTGTTTTAGCAAAACCTGCACAGCCTACACTGTTTTCCCTTCTACAAATAATGCTAAAGAAGCTCTTAATGCTGTTGTTAGCTGTGGTGGGATGTGTTATCAGAGATGGTATTAACAAGGCTTATAACAAGGGTGGGATTGGAATGTATTGCAGCCTTACCAGTATATTGGGGAAAAGAAACTCTGCGCTTGAGGCTGGAGGAGTTTATAGCATCGAAGCATTATATTATATTATATCAGAGACAGTGTTGATGTAGGGAGCTTGAGGGAGGAGGACAGAATAGCAGGATTGTACTGTACTACATTGTATTATATTGCATCAGAGACAGTGGTAATGCAGGGAGCTTGAGAGGGAGGAGGGAGGAGGATGGAATAGCAGGCATGTACCGTATTACATTGTATTATATTGTATCAGAGACAGTATAATGACTGACAGGGAGTGGTAGGTATTGTCTGTTAACTCACTCTGTATCAGGGATTGTTATTCAAATGAGCTGCACCATTTCAGAGATATACAGGAGCAAAAACACAAGCCGAGAGCAGAAATGTAAAAAGAAAAAGAAAACACCTAGATATAAAACAACCTTTTCCTTGCGCAATATATTTCTGATATCTTCAAGTCCTCACAATGGGAATATCCAGGACAAACAAACAAACAAACACATGATTTAGAAAAGCAAGAAAAGATTATGGTTCATGCTGCACTGGCGGCATTTAAATTGCATTCAGCTATATATATTGCAAATCCTCATTCTTGTTAGAAACAGAAGACATCAATCTCTTTTTTCCCCCTCCCTTGCATATAATGTAACTTCCCTGCGACCCAACCAGTTTCCCTGTGCATGAGCTCAGAGTTCTTTTGAAGCTGTTTAAGATTCTCCCCTGCCTTTGATAGCGGATTTCACTAATCTTGCTGTTGCTTCCTGGAGGTAATTGTAACTAAGAGCGTGTGGATTTCTAAAAGTCCCCCTGGGGCTGCACTGAACTGCAGTTTTACCTGCCCTCGGTTATGAGAGACACGGAGTGTGTGGACCTATCGATAACCACACTGAGAGCAGCACTGCCTTGATGTGGGTGTCCCTGGTGATTAACAGTGAGTTCCTGTCTACAGGACCAATGATGGGCAGGGAAAGGATTTGTAGATGACCTCAATCCCCTATGTCCTTGCTGTGTGCCAGAGCTCGCCTCCTCTGTGCCAGCCTCCACATGCTTTTTTTTGGCTTTGTCGAACGGGGGAGGGCAGCTATCCTGCCCCTTTGCCCATGGCTTCCTTATGGCCAGCCTCTCCACTTATCTATGAGCTCATTTATGGGCAGGCGTGGCCAAAGACTGTAGTGTAAAATATGTATATTGTAGTAGTCTAGTCTATTTGAATAAATAATCTACAGCATGAGTTGTCTGACTGAAATAAAGGCAATACTTCAGTTTAGATGTAATTCCTGAGGCGCTCACTCCAACGTTACACATGTATGTACGACTCTACCATCACTAGGATGTTATTCTAGCTGTTTCTCGCTGGTGAATTCAGGTACTATTTGAATCTTTCTATGTCTCCATACTTTTGATCCTGCAGTACATCAGATAGACAAGCCTGTGATTTTTCTAGATGCTTCACAGCCAGATTCCTTGTCTTTGCTGAGCTCTGTGCCTGCCTCTGAAAGGAAGATGTCCAGCTGTTTTGACACCTGATTCACAACCCCCTTTGCTCCAGTGCTGAAAAAAGGAACACACGCGTCCATCATTAATGGAAAATAAAAGGTTAGACGCTGTTTTCAACCGAAACATTGTGCTCTGGGGGGAGAAAGGAACTTGCCGTAAATGTTACCTAGATAATTATGATCTAAATGAAAATGTCAAATTGTGTGAGCAGAGTAATTTACAAGAGGAGGTCTGTGATTATCCAGTTTATTTTGTTTGGAAATTGAAATGTTGCTCTGGATATTTCCAGAATTGACCAGGGCACTGCGACAGTGTGGACGTTTCTGAAGGAGGCCTGGTGGCTCAGCGCTCCAGCTCACTTCAGACTCGTAGATAAACAGAGGAGTATTTGAACGGCTCAACAAACAAACCAAGAGCTTGAAATCCCTGGCGTGTTTATTTCTAGTTTCATTAAACCGAAGTCCTTGAATCTGAAATAAATCTCTAGTGCAGCATCAGCTGTGGGGGCTGACTGTTCTGGGATTTCAACTCTGTAGAATGCAGCATTGCCTGTTTGGACTGTACTTGGTTAATGCGATTACCCTGAGAATATCACTGCACTTTAGACAACCCTTCTCAATCAAGAGAACACCTTACTGATAGACATGTGTTAATAAAGTGTGACTCTCCAGACATGATGCATACGGTAGTCCAGCACCATGCAGGAGGTTGTGTCTGTATTATAGAATTCATATTTACATCACCACTCCAGTGAATGTCATAAAGCAACATAAACCAATCAGCACTCAATCAACATACACATCTAGAGAATGAACCGTGAGATCTAATCCTTTTATTATAAAAACAAAAGGCTATTCTAAACAGCCACACTTGTTCAAAATAGAATTAATAATTCTCTTATTACAATCCAGGTTTATTTTTCCTGTCTTCTATCCCTTGTGTGACAGCACATGAACCCCAATCTGTAAACAGATGCACAGAAATTGTGGAGTAAATCTAAAATCATAATAGAAGACAGTGGCAGTCTACTCCTGACTGGCAGATAGACCGATGGGTATTTGATTGGCTCAGCTAAGACACACGTGTAATGTGAAGGTAAACGGCAGGATATCATTTCCACATTCTTTGAGCGTTACAGGAATAATCATGTGTACGGTCTTTGTTTACCGATAAGCAATTCAACAGGCTGTGTAATTGGAAAGAAGCATATCTTTTTGGATATAGAGCAGTTTTAATAATAATATTACAAATATTATAGCAATATTGGCAGAAGCACTTATTCAGTCCAACGATTCTAGATACAGGTTTTAGAATTCTGTGTGAAAGCCCAATGAGATGCGGGAATGTAAGCACACTTTTATCGGGCAGGAAAAGCTGACAACCTTCTATTACAGCTTTTGCAGCACTTGGCCTCAGACTAGATTGCCTGCTTTCCAATGGAATTCACCTTAATCAGACAGCAAGTCATATACAGAAAAAACAGGCTTTGAAACACACAGATGCAGTTTCTCTGGAGTCCTTGGTCTCTCAGCTTTTATCATTTGAAGGACGTTTATTTTGTCCTTGTCTCCAGATGGCATAACTATTATCTTTCAAGTGATAAGTGTTAGGGCTGTACTTTCATACAATTTCTATCTGTTTGATTGCCTGTGTGATTGATTAGAGGCAATAAAACAGGAGAGGTGTTGAATAGATTTTGGCAGAACACAGAGGCTCCAAGAAAAGACCAGACTTCAAAATGCTAGAAACAGTAAACAGTGCTGAACATTCATACAATGCACACAAATCACACAATAATAATAATTACCTGCTGTTTAAAAAGTGCCCTCTCGAGTTTAAAATGAATATATATATATAGATAGATAGATAGATAGATAGATAGATAGATACCGGTGTATGTGTGTGTGTATAATTTATTTTAAATTCGAGAGGGTACTTTTAAACAGCAGGTAATTTCTAGTTATCTGTAGTTGTTAGACAACACTGGAATGATCTTCAGCTGAAATGGGATCATGTTCCTGTTAGGATTTGAAAGGAAATTGCTTACGCTATGCAGGTCATAATCTTTCCTTTTTAAACTCTGACGTGTGATCCTTATCCGCTCCATGCCCTCGCTTTGCACCTTTCCATTAGGACTCAACAGTCACTCAGTAATACTGAGCAGTGGTGTGTCCAGAAAAGGGGGCGGACTGAAAGCTGTTCTATTCAGCGGGGCTCCCGAGTCACTCATTGTTTTACCTTGACTCATGTCCTGTTTATTCCTCCACAGCTCTAGAAGTTCACTTCCTCACCCCTCCCGAGCATAACAATCTGCCTTCGGGTTTGTACATGATGTTAAATATCTGTGATATTCCTTTTATAAAGAACAAAATACAAATTACCCTGATGAATCTGACCCATTATTTGCTTAATGGGAGAGCAATTTTAAACTCCACATTGTTAGACATTGCTGTTGTTTATTATGTAGCTAATGTGTGATCGAGGCTTCGCTGCCAGTATGGGGCAATGTCATTTCGCATTGTAATTGCGTTGGCAAAAGCCTGTTGCCATGCTGTAGCCCTGGGGTCTAATAGAAGAGCAAGCAGTGAGCAAGGCTCAGTCTAATGAAGGCTTGAGTGGGACATCATTCACACTCTTCTGCAGTCTCTCTGCAACGTGCAGCTGCCACAGCGCTGCATGACACATACTTCATTCATGAAGCCGGACTGATAACATCACAGACCAACACTGTGGAGAGGCAGCTACAATTATATTTGAAAAATACATTGGGATTTTTTTTTTGTGCGTCGACAGCGCGGAACATCATGATTTAGGGATTTTAAGATTTCTCCCCTAAAGCCCCCAGACGCCTTCCCGATTGCAAGTGTGATCATTTACTCATCAAGAAACCATATGCAAGTACTTTAGAAACCAGCTCCCATTGCTACGAAAGGATGTTAACTTGTCAATTAACTTCCCTACATCTCATATTATTCCTTTCTCTGTCAATTTAAGATTTTAAAAGATGAGCAAATTGAAATGAACGGGCACTGATACCTCCTAAAGCAATATGTAGTATGAACTCCACAGGCACACGGTATCTGAAATTGTGCATGAAACCTCACAAAGCAAAATTACTATCCACAGTCATGCAATATCTATATGGATGGGAGATATTGAAGCAGGTTATAGACACTCAGGTCTATGTGTAATCTGCCAATGCCTGCTATAGATCTGTAATCTATTGAATAAATACCCACACCGACCAATGATGATATCTCACCTGCTTTGTTCCTCCAAGTCTGACCTCTATGATGTCAGTTTTTGCACCAGGTAGTATGTTGTGTGTTCTTAAAAGACAGCAGGTGATATCATGGTAAAACACACCTTTATAAACCTTGCTGAGGGTTCAGTTTAATCTTGCTCTGAGACAGGATTCGAACCACATACTATGAGGTAGGCTATAGCCTACAAACACTGCAGCTTTACAGAACAGGCTTCTTCAATACCATCCGTGCAAAGCGGCCAGCTGACTTTCTAGTCCTCTTGTACCAGTGCCGGAGTGAGGAGCTGATTGTCTTCCAGAAACCGTCTGGAAATGAGATACAATTCCCCATGGTGTCTGGTTCCAAAAAAATAAAAATAATTCAATTGAACTGAGGTCAGCTGTATCACGCTCATAGGCTTTGACCTGATAAGCCCTGATAGGCTGCTCTATGAACTCTGATACAGATACATGTGAGGATATATTCCCTCTGTGCCTCTTATCTGTGCTGTTCAGTTTGCAGTCATGGATGCCCTATTTCTTTGTTTAGTCTCACTGCCTGCTAGTTCTCTAGTCACATGGCTACACTACTTATCTCCCAGTCTTGACTCAAACCACTAGACCATGCTGCCTCCACTCAGCCAAAATGTATTTCCAAATATATTGCATTGATACTGTATAGTAGTATAGTGTAAATTGCCCCTCTCAATAAGTCATTAAGTCTCAGAGAACCATCTTCTTCCAGGGAAAATTAACAATAAATAAATAAATAAATAAATAAATAAATAAATAAATAAAGAAGTGGCTCATTCCCTAGTCCCCTTTCTCCCGTTGTCATGGAGATGTCACTCGTGTCCTGTGAACTATGCTTGGTCACGCTCGCTGATCCATCCTCATATCTGATAGCATCCTCTGCCTCTGCTCGGATCTGACAGCAGATCTTTCTTTGCTCATCTGTCCCTTACACTGCTGTGGAAAAGAGCCTGAAAGCCAGGCGTGCTGAGTTTGTGCTACACTGCACTGGATTTAAACATGCCCAATTGTCATCTGTTTGGCAGGAATGATAATATGAAGTGTGATGGGCAGGAAAACAACGTGTTCCCCTTTCTCCTGATGAAGCAGAATATTAATCCCAGGTGCAGGTGCATGGGAGATCACATGGGACACCGGGGTCACCCGATTCCCACATCTCTTCTGCGGTACTGAGAGCCACTTAAAATGATTGCAAGCGTACTAAAAGACACATTAGAAAGCCATTCAGCGCTGCGTACTCTAACTTCACCGACAAGGGACAATAGATTGCTTTTTAGACATTTAATCAAGCGTTTTGGGTCACCTTTTCCTCAGTGAGGAATGGCAGACTCTCTGCTTCCTTCTCTAGAGGTGCAATCAAAGGAACGTCAGCTTGATTAAATGAATTATGTTTAAAATGTGATTTTCCCCCCGACTCTGGCTAATGAGTCTGTACCTTGGGGCAAAAGCAGCTACATTGGTATAAAGCTTCCATTGGTAGAACAGTATAAAGTGGCATCACAATAATATGAAGCAATACATACTGTCAATCCATTGTAGGAAAATGGAACTATACCAGCACCCTTCTGCAGTGTCTGATCCAAATCCATAATGACTGGTGATGCTGTACTCTGCTAATGATGCTGCTCTGGTTTCCATGGTAATAAACAGGTATTAAACTAGGATCCCAAGCCCATGAACTCATTCCACTACCTGTCACTCTTACTGGGTCCCATACATTGGAATCTTACATCTTATTTTCACTATGGAAGCTCCTACAAACTTAGCAAACTTAGCACCATGCAGCATTTCAGTATTCCGAACTGTAACTCAGTCCTGTATGTTCCATTAAATTCATACGAAGCTGTCTCCTTTTCTATGTCCGGTGAGTGAATTTACTGGACGCCCCATACGTGTGACATGATTATACAGGAGGCGAATACCGCAGGTCTTCATCCAGTCAGGGGAGTGACAGCAGGTGTGGCCTGCCATTACCGCAAGAGGCCTGTTCAACAAACACACACAACAAATAACCAAACAGGGTCTTTTGTGTTAATGAGAGGCCTTTCCTCCCCATCCATCAGGGCTGCTGCCGGAGCCTGTGACCAGGCATAGAGACCTGACAGGAAAACACATTAACGGGAGCGGCGAACACGAAGGGCACAGCCTCCTTCATTATCTCAGCCTTGCAGAGCAGCGACACGCAGGATTAATCACAGCCTGCTCACCTCCCTCCCTCCCTCCCTCCGTAACACAGCCCTGCTGCGCTCTCGGCAAGCCTTGCAGTCACCTGTGCGGCTGCTTAGCTCCGTGCAGAGCAGACTAGAAGAAATGTCCAGGAGACGTTGAACATTTCATTCGGTTGTGTTTGTGTGTATATACATATACATGTACATGTACATATACACAGGGTGATTAGAAACCCACCAGATCATTGATGTGGTAAACTTACTTTCTAATCACCCAGTCACAGCACAAACATCCCGCAATTTGCATTTTCATTGTGACAATTCGCAAAGTATACAAATGTTAATGAGAAGAGCTGCAATACTGTAAAGCCATAAATATTTGCAAGCCTTTTATTATACGTTTTCTGCACAAATAT
The DNA here is from genome assembly GCF_902713425.1 of Acipenser ruthenus. Lineage (NCBI taxonomy): Eukaryota > Metazoa > Chordata > Actinopteri > Acipenseriformes > Acipenseridae > Acipenser > Acipenser ruthenus. Next base: position 11,110,978 of record NC_081225.1, on the reverse strand, counting down.
AAAATTCAACTAGCAATACATAATTTGTATATTGCAACAGGTCGCCAACATTTCTGGAGCTAAATAGGTTTTATGGATGTGATTCGCCAAATATTTTGGTTGCAAATATTCATGGATTTACAGTATACTAATTGTTAAATGTGTTGAGTCTTCTTAGCAAGATCTCTAGCATTATACACTGTGAGAGTTGTGAGACATTGTCCAAATAATTAGCGGGAGCTGAGTTGTGGTTTGCTGCAGCAGTGGGTGCCTGAAGGATAATGTCTCTACATGCAAGGGTGCAAGAATCAGAATAACATTGTTTTTGTTAAATGTAAACTGTACAATGCATTCTGTTCCATCTTCATGTCACCTATTTTAATACTGTTATAATAACACTCATGTGTTCTGGGTAGGCTACACATTACATTATGTAAAAATAGAAATCTGTACAGTAGGTCTATACAGTATACAGTACAGTAGTAAAATCAAATGAATACTATAGCGCACTTTCTTTTTACTTTAGCCTACCGGTTGGTAAAAGATTATTTTAAATTGGAACTAAATTATTTTAGCTGTGTTTTTTTTATTATTATTTTTAACCTGGCCTACTCAGTAGCCTAGACAATTAACACACAATAGATCCTGGCCATATACAGATGCTCAGAATGAGCTGGAGGGCTTGGTGGCACATGTGTGCAGTCCATCGCTCCCAACACGTTGGGGAAACCAGACATGTCGTAGAAATTGGTTCTCAAGGCTTGTACACCCTGACTTTAGTGAAAATTAGGTACTTGGGTGTTTGCCTCAAAAATGCATTGAGAACAGCTGGTAATTAAATGAAATATAGAAGCAACCTTTCTATCTGTAAATTGCAACTGAAGATTAATAAAGGCAGTTTGGTAAACTAATGGTTTCATGTTTAACATCCCCAGTCTGTGCTCTGGGGTTATTAATGAACTAATTACCAACTCTGATATTGGACAGGAAAATCTTTCATCTGAACCCACACTACTCATTCCTGCATAAAGATTTTGCATCGCAGTGTTCCTTCCTGCAATTAAAACGTGTTGCAAGAAAATATTAGCCTTTGATTTCTTGAAGTTTTCTTTGCAAAAGTACTGTAATAATATGTTAGATAAACATGTTTATTATTAGCTCCCTGGGGTTCTAAAATGTCCAGTCAAATATTATAAAGCCTATTTGTTCATACAAGTTGGACTTTTTGTTCCTGAGTGGGCAGTGGTAAACAATGCTGGGAGTGCTCGTTTGAATTTGTGTGTTTTTTGTGTATTAATTTGACCTTCAGTGTGGTTCAGGGGGCAGGAGCTCGTGCTCCTTTGTTTTTTTCTGCTCAAATACATTATAACCAACCACCTCTTCCCTCATCCCCCGCCTGGCCGGGTGTTTAACATTCGCATACACGCTCCATGCTGGCACCTAACAGATCTCTCATTCATATCAAAGACTTGTAAAGCAGACAAAAAGGAAACTGTGTTTCTGTAATGATTAAGGATGGCTCTCTGCACAGTCCTGACAGCTGGGACAGCAGAGCGCATTAAAGATTCATATAGCAGCAGCCGTCCTCGGATACAGGTAGGGTCCTCGGTGCTGCAGAAGCACAGTGCAACTGTCCCCAGGATCATAGCACAAAGAACCCAGGATTCATGCCATTTAAAGAAGACAGCGATGCTGCATTAAACTGCCATGCAACAACGTCCCTGTATATTAATAATTAAGGGCATGTTTGCAAAGTATTTCTGAAGGATTATTCAGGTGGTTAAACAGACTTATAGCAGTATAACTGAGCCTTTTGAAGGCTTACGAATGCTACTGTACATAGCGTCAGATTCAAACCAAGCGTGACGAGAATTTCAATCTGTTAACAGGAAGTGGATTCATTGTGTGGTGTTGAAGTGAGTTGGCTTTACAAAGACTGGAAAGTATGGAATCCTTTTAGCAGATCAGGGAAGTGTGTGAATGCAGCTCTGCTGATAGAAGCATGACAATGATTTACAAAGCATGGATAGCCCCGAGTTTACTCAATTTAGTGAGAACATTGATATAGCAAAAGAGTGATCCACAGGATCACGCTGCCAATCTCTCCCTTCCTGCTTGGCTACAGTGCCATTAAATCATCCCAGCGCAGAGACTCTCTCTCTCTCTCTTTGCCTCACCTCTGGCACTCTCATTAATTTCCTGTTTCCTTCCCTCTCAGTGACTGATAGCCGCCTGCCGGTCTCGCCCGCTAAGCAGGGCTCATAAATTGTGTGGATCCAACCCTCGCGCTGAGTGATGTGGCGCGCCACAGGCCTGCCCGCTGTAAATCCGCTCTCCAGCAAGCGACAGCAAGCTAGCACCTGAGTCCAAGGGCTTTAAGTAATAGTTTTTACATTGTATTTGTATTATTCCAGAGAGAGAAATAGAGAGAGAAAAACCCACATTCTTTATTTGCCATGACTAAGCGATATGAACAGTGAGATGCAGTACAGTGAGTCACACAAGTAGCTTAATAAGATGCAGTTAACATATATTTGTGAGACAAGGTTTTACACACCAGAGATTACTCAGACAGCTCCCCTGTAACCACTAGACCACACTGTCTCCCACCCAGTCCCTCAGCTCTAACCACTAGACCACACTGTTTCACTCCCAGTCCCTCAGCTCTAACCACTAGATCACATTGTCTCCCTCCCAGTCCCAGCTCTAACCACTAGGCCCCACTGCCTCCCTCCCAGTCTCTCAACTCTAACATCTAGGCCACATTACCTCCCTGTTGCTCTGTCCTTCAGCTCTAATCACTCGGCCACATTGCAGCATACGCGTGAATATAGCACATAAAGCAGAGATTTCAGACATGTCAGAGGCACAAGGTCTTTGCAGAATTAAAGCTGCTTTCCTGGGAGGTGAGATTGCTGAGTAAGGAGTGGCGAGCCAGAGAGACGAGGATGAGGAGGGCAATGTCGGGGATGGCAGTAATAATGATGAAGGAGCAGAAGGGGGCAGTGCAGACAAACCCGACCCGACTCGAGGGAAACTAACCAATAACATGCTTTGATTCTTCACTTGTAACCTTGCTTCAGGGCTTCCACTAGATCGTGTTTGATACTCCTAATAGCCATCAGTGCTGGTGGAGCCGAGAAAGAGAAAGGGGGGCTCTTATACTCTCCTAATAGCCTCCCTCTGCTCTCTACTTTCCATTACAGTGTTTGGTGTTATACTCTAAGAAAAAAAGAAACGTTATACTACCGTATGTGTAGTATTTCTAATTGTTCCACACAATAGTTTTACAGTAGACTTGTTCACTATTATACAGATTCCATACAACCTTTTAAATATATTTATTTAGAGTCATTATTTTAGTCTGCATTATTTCAAAGAGCGGGGAGTTTTTGATTTGCTAACGAGGGTTGAGAAGCCTAATTGAGTGTGTTAATTTCATCACGGCAGGAATACCGGCATTAAATGACACAATCGCTATAAACGCAGCGGAGAGAGAGAAATCTCCATAAGAAAATTAGGGATTGAGGGGAGAAGGCAGAGCGAGAAGGGAGGTCCTGCTCACACGATTTCATTTGAATATATTTCACACAGCTGCTGATTTCCTCTTTTTAGTTTTTCAACACCAGAAAGCGCAACATGTTCATGTAGTGTTCAGTTGCATGATTAATTAGGGTGAGTAATCTCTGCAGAGAGAGCCTGTGGAGAGCCAAAGTGTTGTTAACTTTGGTGAAACTCACAGGAGCAAATAGACGAGACAATGTGAGGGAGGGAGTGAGAGAAGAGCAACAACAAGAGAACCAGAGAGAGGGTACAGTGGCTGCAAACATCAGAAGGTAAGGGAGACCTTTTAAAAGTCTTAAAAAAGCTTTCATTTCAGCTGGCCAATTTTAGTTGCATTTTAAGGCCCTACCTGATGGATTTTGATTTGATTAATGAAGTGCTCTCCGATTCAGTGATTTGTGAGCGGTCTCGTGGTCATGCAGAGTTATGAGACTGCACTGGAGGCAGCTAGATGTACCTCTTAAGAAACTTTTACAGAAAGCAAAAGAAATCCACAGCAAAAACAAAGAAAGAAGAAAGGGGGTACTGAGGTCAGATATTATTTTATACAGGTGGACAAGAGTATAGTAAAACATTTTTACACATTAAGTACATTGTAACTATGCATGACATCATTGTATTTACTATGTCACTACTGTGTAAATACACAGTAATAAGAGACATAATGTTAAGTGTTATCCTTAACCTCTATCTAAACTTCCAATAATAAAGTTCGTACTGCATAGTGGATGAAAGCATGCTATCAGCCAGCAACAACCATCATGTACAGCCATCTACAGCCAGGACTATCAGTGCTTCATGAACAAGGGCAGTCATGTCAGTGCTTCATGAACAAGGGCAGTCATGTCAGTGCTTCATGAACAAGGGCAGTCATATCCGTGCTTCATGAACAAGGGCAGTCATATCAGTGCTTCATGACACAAGGGCAGTCATATCAGTGCTTCATGACACAAGGGCAGTCATATCAGTGCTTCATGACACAAGGGCAGTCATATCAGTGCTTCGTGTCAGTAGCTCTGGCCCTGCTGCTAGTTTAAACTGAGAGTCTTTGACTTTGAGATCCTGCGTAAAGGATAACATTTCCAGGAAAGTTACCTTGAACCCCAAGTAGAATCCACAGCATTATGGGTGATAAAGGGATTTGGAACAAGCATGGCACAGCTGGTACTGCTGTGGTATCACGGTACTGCAATGAATCCATTCGCAAGCATACATTTAGATATTTACTTAACACAAACTAGCAATGCTAGCTTTTGCAACATTGTAGCGGTCATCCGTTTCTGTGATTCTCACACACCATACCCTGCTCATCATGTTCAAAGCTTATCTGCTGTATTTCTATTGTCTGAATTATTTTACAAACACAAAAATGTCAATGTGCCCTTTTTATCTCCTGGAACTGTCTACATGCACTTGTATGTGTTATATATATATATAGTTCTTATTTGGTGGTTCTAATAATGTTGACTTTTTAAAGTAGTGTTGAAATTGGATGTTGACAAGCTTGCCAATGTACAACACATGTTTTCTAGTAAACCCAATATCTTTTTGTAACAGAACTAATGTGTACTACATATGTCCCTCGGCATTCTAGGCACCGTAACAAACTGGACTGGTCAGAGATCTCCCAATGAAAAAATATTTTACAAATTCCCAAAGGTAAAATACACTGGAGTGACTTAATTAATGCCAATTATCATGAACAGTAAAAAACAGGCGGACACTCTGGAAGCATTGGAAACAGACACTTATTCCTGATGCATTGGGATACTGCACCCCAACCAACCTGCAAACCTGCTGCATTCTTATTCAGAGCACAGCTTTGGATTCCTTTTAGCTCCAGAGCTTACATCTAAACCGAGACCTTGACCTTGGCTGATGTGAGAGGCTGGTTCATGCTTTAGTTATGACCTGGATTGATTATTGCAATGTTCTGCTTGCTGGCCTGCCCAATGGGCTCAGGAGGATCGTGTGTTTGAAGTAGAACCTGTGATTGTACAGATACAGGCTTGAGGTTTTTTCTAAAGGTCTTGCATGTTTATATTTCAGAGCTGCTCACTCCCTATGTCCTCTATTGTTCCCTGCAATTTCAGTATCTTGGTTTACAGGTGGAACACATACTGTAGTTAGACTCTTTTCCCACAGTGCTTGCTTTTCACATTGTGCACTTAAAGTCTAGAACTCTATTCAGAAACATAGTTACTCGAGTTTGGCATTTGCAACTGTTTAGACCTGTGTCTGATTCATTTGTCTTTGTTTTAATTGGCATTCTGCATTTGCAAGTGTTCAGCCCTGTGCTTTACAGTGGAAGTTTTGTGTTCTATATCATGCATCATGTATCGTTGAAATTTGTATTTGTTGTTGTTGTTGTTGTTGTGTTCTTGTTAACAATATCTCCTGAGGATAATGAAGATCCACATCCCTTTGTTCCCCAGAGAGGACTGCAATCAGCACTCCACAGAACTGCTAAGTGTGTCAGTGATAATTATTCTGTGTCAATTACATAACGACTTAGCAGATCCTTCTCCTCAACACAGCTGTTTCGTATGCGGGATCGCACTCTTAAAAAAAACTAATTGTCAACATGCAGGTTTAAGCAAATGAAATAGTTCTATATAATAAAATGGAGCTCTTCCTATAATGGCGTGTGGTAGATTTGTAGACTGGAGATTGTAGATTGAAAACTATTACATTTGGATTAACTATAAAACGAGCAAGCAGCAGCCCTATCGGTTTCTTGGCAAACTAGCAGAGAACATGAGACGGGCACGTCTGCAGTTCAAGCCCACCAAGTCGAGGCGCATCTCCATCATCAAAGGCAAAGCAGTGGCTAAGGTATTGATGCCGGTGTCAGAAAAGCCCTACAGGGGACAGATCCGTAACGGCAGTGCATTGCCCCACACGGCCCGTCATGCATGGTAAACTGCAACGCTACTGTGCAAATATCCCCTGTGGCGCCCACTGTGCTGGCTTGACCATTGACCCTTACATGACACTTATTTTACTCTCACTGATATCTGGATAGTACTGAGTGTGAAACAGGTGGCCCTCCTCCAAAGCTTAGATTGCATTTCCAGTTAGCTTTGATGTGCAGACATCCATTCTGCTTGCTCAGATAAATCCATTCATTTTTGTGTAGTATTGTTTTCTGGGCAGAAGCAGCCATCCTTTTCAGCCTGAGCCTCATGTTTGATGTGCTTGTACAAGTCAAGATGGGTTTTGTGCTGCACCTGAAGATGCTTCTGAGGGAATATTAATCTCTTTGTTATCATCGGACAGTCAGAGCCCTCGAAGTTCTTTCCATAATTGTGCACAGTGTGCTACCTTTGTTTCAGCAAGATGAGTTGTTCTGTTTCATTACTGAGACAGCCTGCATGTATTGTAAAGCATGATCTTGATAAGTGAAACAGTACTAGGCCCTATTTACAATGTACCCTAGCTTCTTTAACACTAGAACGACCAAGGTGGTGCATGTGTTTAAGATACGGAGCTGTGCTTTCCTGACTTCTCCTAAATATATGTACTAATTACCCTGACAAAGAAAGAATCGTGTAGCTGCAAAAATTAGGTAGATAAAATGCTGTCATACCTATTCCGACCGGGAGCTGTCAAATTGACTGCTACATAAAAACATTATAATAATGAAATGCTCTGCTATTATTTGTATTTATCAGTCAGGACTGCAAACCTCATCATAGGAGCAAAAATAGATTTAACTATTGCCCTCGCATCCTTACACCACCAGGCAATAGACTCCGTCTGTCATGTGATTGGTTCAAATCACTGTCAGTCCTGCCCCTTTTCAAAGGAACGCCCTCTACTTTCCCTCCAAACAACAGGATGAAATGGCTGAATGAAAAAACTGCTGAACGGCGATTCTCTGAATTAACAGAAAATGAATTACAAAACATCCTGCAAAAGAAAGAAAAGAAAACTTGCGGTATGAACTTCAAGAACATTTTCTGTTATTCATTTCTGTTATTCAGGTGTTTACTTATCTGGAAAATGCATAATAAAAGGCTGGCAAACATGTATGGCTTTACAGTATATGAAGTCATATTTACTATCCAACCTTCCCTCTCGTTATTTTGACTGACTCATACATTAAGCCTGCGGCTTCGGGCATTATAGACGCCTGTCCACTCCTCTATATGAGCAAGGTACTTTACCTAGATTGCTCCAGTAAAAACCCAACTGTATGAATGGGTAATTGTATGTAAAAAATAATGTGATATCTTGTAACAATTGTAAGTCGCCCTGGATAAGGGCGTCTGCTAAGAAATAAATTATATATATATATATATATATATATATATATATATATATATATATATATATATATATATATATATATATATATATATATATATATATGATATATTTGTATTTGTAGGGAAAGGCTGATAGGCAGATCCAATCTGTGAACTTCAATAAGCCTCTCTGCACCAGGGGCATGAGGGTCTCTGTGTTTCTCGCTCGCTGTCAGGGCCGCCCCCCTCGTGTTCAGACGCGGACGGCAGGAGGAGTGGACCGGAGTGTAAGAGGCGACAGGCTGACATTTCGAGCCGTGCCCTCAATCTCAGGCTTGTTGGAGGGCGGAGTGAAGCCTGTCAGAAAATAGAGGTTTCAGGCTGACTGGAGATCACTGAAAGCACTGAGCTGTTCTTCCCTAAATGAAGGGTGTTCAAGAAAAGGCAATCCATAGTAAAGAAAGTGTACAGAAGAGGAGAGCCCCTGGACACCCTTGAAGGAAGGAAGGAAGGTTTATGAGGCAGATACAAATTAAAGGGGCTTGTTAACAGCTTCCCAGCTGCTGCTGAATAAAACCCAACACAGTTAGCAATCGCTGCAGACCTATCATCAACACAGCACTCCAACAAGAGAGCAGCTACGCAACCTTGTAACCTCATCGAATCGATCCATCAGTCACTCAGTCAATGGAAACCTGCTGTTTGAAATGGCATCAACGCCACTATTCCCATGCATGGAACTGATACAGTGCAGGACCATTGTTCTCCTGCTTTTCCAAGCAGAGATGAACAGTATGGGAGGATATGGAAATCGCATGTCCAGCCCAGAGCATCTCTTTCTTACTCTTTTTCTTCACCTTTCCTTGTCTGTCCCTGGATGGATAAAACACTGTAACAAACACTTAGCAAAGCTAATTTTACTGACACAAAATGTAATGCAATTCCATTAGAATCAGGTAAGGGAGTCGGTTAATCAGCTGTGTATATTCTTAGGATGAAAGCAGTATTTTAAATTCATTACAAAAAAAACTTAATTAAAATAGTTATGGTTAAGGATACCATTTTTTTTGTAATTATGCCCACATTTCTCAGTGGTGTGCAAGAGTATGTCTTTTGGTGACTATATAACTCAAGTTATCTATGATATATGTGTAAAAGATGCACAACAAAAAAAGCTGCTTTATTTAGTCTGTGCTGCAGCTATTTGGTCTCACAGTAAATAATTTGCACAGGCAGCTCCTCATAATAGAAACACAGTTTGAATTTGTTTGGAAGATTTCCAGCAGGTTAGACATATGAACAGGGGGTCAGCTCTGGGCAAACTGCTGATCCAAGCAAGCTTTCCGAACCTGAGGATGGTCTTTACCCTCCCTGATAGATTCCTGCTGATTGCAGCTCAGAGCACCCTGTCCATGTGAGCTGTGTGCAGAAGCTCAGAGCACACTGTCCATGTGAGCTGCGTGCAGAAGCTCAGAGCACCCTGTCCATGTGAGCTGCGTGCAGAAGCTCAGAGCACCCTGTCCATGTGAGCTGTGTGCAGAAGCTCAGAGCACACTGTCCATGTGAGCTGTGTGCAGAAGCTCAGAGCACCCTGTCCATGTGAGCTGTGTGCAGAAGCTCAGAGCACCCTGTCCATGTGAGCTGTGTGCAGAAGCTCAGAGCACCCTGTCCATGTGAGCTGTGTGCAGGTCTGCTAGAGCAGCCTCTCCTCTCTCTCTCTCTCTCTCTCTCTCTCTCTCTCTCTCTCTCTCTCGCAGGTGCCTTTTAGACGAGACATTAACGAACAGCACTGTACATTGAAACAACGCCACAATTCACCGATGTCATGATATTTCAATGACGAACCCGAGTCAGCAAACCTGTTCCTTGAGCTCCTTTTTTACTGTTCTGCACATCCGACAATATAAACAGCAGCACACGCCTCAGGAGAAAGGCTCAATAAAGATGAAACTGTTCTTGTATCAATTCTGTTTACACTCTTAAATTAGCTTTTAATCTGGCTGCCAAGAATCCCGCTGGCTGTTTGCTTGGTGTTTACAAGCAGACTTTAACATCATTACCTGAGCAAGTGTTTACTCCGCCCGGGGTGCTCTGCAGATCCTAATCCCCATTATCAAACACTGTGCCGCTGTCCTGTGGAAATACACAAGAGAAAGCTGAATGTGCCGCTCTGGGGTCACCTTGCACAGGGGGAAGTGACCTTGGAGAATCACAGCCACATAGAAGCCAACAGAGGAGATCTTTCACAGTCTTCACAGTTACACAAATAATATGTAAGTTTTGCTCAGAAAAAAAAACCTGAATGCTTTTCTTTTTTCATTAACCATGGTGCATTTAGATTAGCCAGAGTCACCAGTATGTTGTGGTCTTGATTTCCGTTATGGAAAAGGGAACCCTAAACATGAAAGAAACTGTTCTCTCTCAGTCAAAGATCTTTCTAAGAAACCAAGCCTGGAATTAGACTTACTATTAGACAACGACACAGCACACACCCACATGTGCTCTGATAGGAAGGTTTGCTAAATGAGACACTTGGGTGGTGTGATAATACCTTTAATGATGATTGTGGTGATGCAGATACTGAGAGTGACATCATTCACAAGCCCACTGTGTCTGCGTGGAGCTGTGTGGACAATCTTATACTCAAAAGAACCCAGCATGGTAACCCATCTATAAGTTTTACAATTTTATTGTTTGTTGGTATTATTATTGCACATGTATCTGCTGTTGATTACAGTCCCACCCTCCACTCCCTGTAATTTTCATACATGCAGAAAGTTTGGGGTTTTAAACAACTGGGTTAAAATGACACAAATAGCTTTGCATCAAAGATACATAAACCTAATATTATGACAATCAATGATGCTACAGGAAACAAAACTCCCATCACACAGTGAAAGGTTGCCATGGAGAATTTACAGATTCACATTTGTTTTTGCAATGTTTTTCCATGATAAGTCTGTACAGTACAAGTACTATAGTTTATCTTGGCTTGCTATGGATATTAATATGCTTTACCGTACTGTGCATCTCTCTGCTTCACTGTGCTTGCCTGTGCTTTTAGTCACAACTACACTTTGCAATGCTTTTGTTGGGTGTAGCATAATAAATGTCCTGTGCAGGTCCAGCAGGGTTAACTTGGACCCAAAGCAATTGCATCAACCAGCTATGAAAAGAATGTCTTGCTTGTCAGAGCTGATTGAGATGCATTGATTTGCATGGGTCCAAGCCAGGGTCTCAGTGGATTGAGATGCATTGATTTGCACGGGTCTCAGCCAGGGTCTCAGTGGATTGAGATGCATTGATTTGCACGGGTCTCAGCCAGGGTCTCAGTGGATTGAGATGCATTGATTTGCACGGGTCTCAGCCAGGGTCTCAGTGGATTGAGATGCATTGATTTGCACGGGTCTCAGCCAGGGTCTCAGTGGATTGAGATGCATTGATTTGCACAGGTCTCAGCCAGGGTCTCAGTGGATTGAGATGCATTGATTTGCACGGGTCTCAGCCAGGGTCTCAGTGGATTGAGATGCATTGATTTGCACGGGTCTCAGCCAGGGTCTCAGTGGATTGAGATGCATTGATTTGCACGGGTCTCAGCCATGGTCTCAGTGGATTGAGATGCATTGATTTGCACGGGTCTCAGCCAGGGTCTCAGTGGATTGAGATGCATTGATTTGCACGGGTCTCAGCCAGGGTCAACAAATACCAGTAATAACAGAGTAATTAATAAGGTACAAACCTGCCATGTTCTCTGTTAGTTGTTAATAATGGTTAGGTTCCTGTTAGGCACTTTCATTGCTGAGATATACTGCAGTAAGTAGGTGTTTTTGCCAAGATGTAATTTTGCGCAAAGCTTCAAGTGTTAAAGGAGAGCTGCAGCTCCCCTGATAGAGACACAGATACAGAATCAGACCAGCTCCCTAGCAGCTCCCCTGATAGAGACACAGATACAGAATCAGACCAGCTCCCTAGCAGCTCCCCTGATAGAGACACAGATACAGAATCAGACCAGCTCCCTAGCAGCTCCCCTGATAGAGACACAGATACAGAATCAGACCAGCTCCCTAGCAGCTCCCCTGATAGAGACACAGATACAGAATCAGACCAGCTCCCTAGCAGCTCCCCTGATAGAGACACAGATACAGAATCAGACCAGCTCCCTAGCAGCTCCCCTGATAGAGACACAGATACAGAATCAGACCAGCTCCCTAGCAGCTCCCCTGATAGAGACACAGATACAGAATCAGACCAGCTCCCTAGCAGCTCCCCTGATAGAGACACAGATACAAAATCAGACCAGCTCCCTAGCAGCTCCCCTGATAGAGACACAGATACAGAATCAGACCAGCTCCCTAGCAGCTCCCCTGATAGAGACACAGATACAAAATCAGACCAGCTCCCTAGCAGCTCCCCTGATAGAGACACAGATACAGAATCAGACCAGCTCCCTAGCAGCTCCACTGATAGAGACACAGATACAGAATCAGACCAGCTCCCTAGCAGCTCCCCTGATAGAGACACAGATACAGAATCAGACAAGCTCTCTAGCAGCTCCCCTGATAGAGACACAGATACAGAATCAGACCAGCTCCCTAGCAGCTCCCCTGATAGAGACACAGATACAGAATCAGACCAGCTCCCTAGCAGCTCCCCTGATAGAGACACAGATACAGAATCAGACCAGCTCCCTAGCAGCTCCCCTGATAGAGACACATATACAGAATCAGACCAGCTCCCTAGCAGCAGGGCTCTTTTATGAGTTTGTTTTTATTAGATACCACACTGTCAGAGACGGAACTGCTGATTTCAGAAACGGTTCCTACAGCTTGCTGCTGTCAAATTGAGGGTCAATCATCCCAACTGACGAATCCCAAACCCTGGTGCATACGAACTGCGCCAATACATTTCAATTAAACACCAATGAGAATAACTGAACAGTGGGCACCTCGACACAGGCTCCCCCAGCCTTGCTGCTTTGTTTACATGAGAGGGAACCTCCACCTCACCCCACGCAACAACCAAAATCAAATTAGATCACTTGAAACTACGTTATAAAAAACATTTCCAGATTTTCTTTTTTTTAATGGTTCTGGGGTACAACTCAATACTTCCAAATGATATTTGACTATGGTTCATATGAGCCTGTAAGTATGTACTAGTCTCATAAACAACAGGATCTAATAGGAATACATCTGTTGACTCATTTGGTTCATACGGTTGATGAGTACAGTACTTTCTGAAAGAGGACTTCTTTACCCTTCCACTGTTTAAACTGCAGCCCCAATCAGTAGACTAATTGGATAGTTACTGTGTGTTCCTTTTCACATGAAATAATATTTAACCCACACTGATTATTTATCAGCCAAGCCTGAGTAATAGAAGTGCTGTTTGCTGCCCTGTAAGGAAAAGAATAAAGCACTTCCATCCCACTCTGCCTAATTACTCATCATTTCTGCAAAAATTAAATCTCTGCTGCTTTGTGCGTAATTTGCCACTTCTTCTTCTTGAATGTTGTTTGTAATCACCAGAGCAGGAGGGTTAATTTAAGAATATGAACTTGTCATCTTTTTATAATAAAATGACAGAAAAGCTTGTTGATTAGAGACAAGATTATAGACCATAAATGAACATTAACAAACCAACGTCGCCACCAGCAACGATCACAATGAAAATAACCTGGAAAGGCTGCAGTGAAGCAAGTGCCGTACATGTGAACAGAGAGCATTTAACTCCTTCACTGAACTGCAGTCTATCAGCACTCTGCCTTCTGACTGAAGCTCTGGAAACAAATCTGCAAATAGAGGGCTATGTTGAGTTTCCTGCACATACGGTAATTGCTCAACAGCTCTTGTCTGTTTCAATGTGCTTGAAACTCAAAACAATTGTTTTAGCATTCATCTATGTGGACCTACAACAGCATTATCTGTTAATTGGATTTGAAAATATCCACAATGGATAATAAAGGGAATACTTTGCATAGTTTTCAAATGCCATTAACAGTACAAATGCCATTATCATGCTTGTATTGTATTTATCCGTTCAGACAAGCATGAGGCTTCTGCCTTTTACAAGTACTGGATGAACTTCTGGGCTGTGTCTATTTTGTAGACAGACAGACAGAGGATTTTAGTAACACACCACAGTAGCTAATCCTCTCTCTGTGCTTTACCGGACAGACATACAGCAGGCTTCATTCTACAGCTGGTAGTCACGCACCATTCACAAACACACAATGTGACGGCTTTGAATTATTATTTTTTTATGCATTAAAATGCATTGAAGTTTCCTTTTCTTTTGGAGTACAATCGCTTAAGACTGAGACCACAAATCTCCTAAAATCAGAGTCAGAGCTTCATTCTCCATTACAGTACTTCCAAAACCACCTTAATCTTCATTCATTGCCAGTCTAAAGATCTCCTCCCACCCCCTCACAAACACAAAACAGCCTGCCAGTGATCACAGGGAGAGCTAATGCATTTTAAAAAGGTCACTCATTCTGGTTTGTATGTTAATAAATAATTAGCGGTGCTGCATTGCCAGCACACAGTCTCTGCTGCCTCATTTGCATGGAGGCATCGATTCCCCGTTGGACAGGGGGCAGGGGACCAGAGAGGAGGCCCCTGTTTAATCAGCGCTGACCTGCAATTCCTTTAAATTAACAAGGGCCCTTTGAGAGCTGTGAGAATGAGCGTGGTGCAGGGGTACAGAACTAGGCCATTAGGAGAAGAGAAGCAAGGCCCACAACACCTTACTGTTACACAACACCTTACCGCTGTGTGAGTGTGTGTTTGGAATGATACAGCAGGCATAAGCACAGTTTGAGTTTTGCTAACCACCTAGAAAAGTGTAGCACCCGGTAAATATGCATGGGGAGTTTGCCGTTTCCCCCCTGCTTTTTCTCATGGTTACACAATGTATTATTATTATTATTATTATTATTATTATTATTATTATTTTAAATATGCTTTACGATACTGTACAACTCTTGTGTTTTACAATGCTTCCCTATGCTTTACCATGCTTTTACTATGCTTTATTAGTTTTTGCTGTGTTTTTACTATGGGGAACTTTCAGAGGGACGTTGCTTCATTTTCAATGTCGTTTAAGGTCTTATTCATAAAGCATTAGCACGTCGTTTCTTGCATTTCAGAGCTTCTGAATCTGGCTGCTTGACTTTAGGTTTGACTGAAATCAGGCCACACTGATTTTGCCTTTTGAATTTATTTAGATTTTCTTTCATTAATTACTAAACTTCTAACATCTGTTAAATAATATTACTACCCCATACTGTGCACAATCTGGATTGATTGTTTGTTTTTTTTTACACAAAATGTATTATTAAAAGTAAAGGATGGAGGAAGCAGACTATGTGTTGGCTAAGTTGGAAAATAAAAACAGATACATTATAAAAAAAACAATCAGGAAAATTACATCCAATCAACTTTAAAAATCACACTCCAAGTGTAAAGAAAGGAGAGAATTGGCTGCCTGTGGACTCGCATTGGTTTAATTGACTCTGGCTGTGAGTTCTCAAATTTCACAGAATTACTGCTTTTTCATTTGAGACAGACGGAGCAGAGTGGTGTCTCTGTCTGTGCGTGTCTCTGCGTGTCTGTGTGTGTGTACATGTCTGTGCGTCTGTGTGTGTGTGTGTGTGTGTGTCAGTGTGTGTGCGTCTGTGTGTGTGTGTGTGTGTCAGTGTGTGTGCGTCTGTGTGTGTGTATCTTTGTCTCTGTTATTGAATCATGAACTGGAAATAGAGACTATAGAAGCTCATGTTACCTGCATGCCAAGGCAGACAGACAGACAGAGACTTTGGGGATCTCCTGTGGATGTAGTGCTGATCTAGCAGGCCTGGGGAATGTTGTTAGAATTCCGCTCTGCTGCTGTAGGTTCACTGTTAGGCACGAGGCAAAGCTGAGCGATGATGCAATAGTGATCCAACAACACCACCGCTTCGGAATCTTGATCAGCCAATCACAGAGCCGCGTTCACTCAAACCATTTAATAATATGAGATGGGTCTCTTTGTTGATCCTTAGTTGTCAACGAACTTGAAAGCGAAAGCTCTCAAGACTGAGAAAAGATATGAATCTCAAACGCTCCACGAGATTTATTACTGTTATTTAAACTGAAATAGTTTAAAATTGAGTGTAGAACACGCAATAGGGAAATATTAATGTAAGCACAACATATAACAATTTTTCTTGTTGATGTTTCTGAAGGGTAATACACTGGAACAATAATGGGATCTCAAAAGAGCCTGTCTAAAAAATCTCTCATAGAATCTATTAGAGTAGAACTGAAACCTTTCAGCTCAGGTAACATGACAAATAGCCTGTTGTTTCCATAAGCAAAATAGATTTAGAAATGATTTAGAGAAGTAAACCCAAAGCAGAAAGATATATTATAAACATCAGCTGCAGATCAGTGTCCATGCAGCTTGAAGCTGGCCCTGGAATAGAGGTACCATTCTTTTTATAAAGCAGTTTAGTCTCCATGGCTCACACTCTGCTGTGAGCAGACCTGCTGTTACGACAGTAGAGTACACAGGTTTGCAGGTGTCATTAAATGCCATTAAAATGGCACTTCAGCGTCTCTTAATTTAACATGAAATATTTACGAAAAGGTTGGATCACGATAAGGTGATCTGCATGTCAGCTAAAAAGGTTGGTAAATTAAACATCTGATAATAAAAACTGGAGCATTGCCCTCATTGAAATGGAAGATATGAAGGTTACGCTATGTGAAAACTGCAGAGTGGCTCACATGATTAACACTGATTTCTAACAGTGATATGTAGCTTTGATATATCCAGGACTCTCGCTCTAGTTGTTCACAGGTGGTCCTACCCCCTGCAGTGCTGTAATCATTGCTCTCTGCTAAAGAACAAACACACACACACAGACACAGACAGACACACAGACACACACGCACATTCATGCACGCACAGACACACACACACAGGCACACACATGCACGCACAGACACACACGCACTCACAGACACACACACACGGTCTGCAGGGTGAGAATCGAATCCTCGTCAAGTAGACCTGCATCTCTGCCTGCCTCCTGTTCTGTGCCTGACTATTGCTTTATTGATCAAACAGCAAAAATTGACATTTTAACAGAGCGATTGGAGAATACAACCTACTTTTTCACAAATGCAAAAGAAAAAAATAGAAGCTGTCTTGTGGGATCACAAAAAGTGTAACTTTTCAGCAAAGGCAACTTTCAGAGATAACCCTCCACTGACTGAATCGCTGTAACAAGCTCTCTCTGGTCGTCTTGTTCGCCTGCTCCACAATTGGAGCCTGGCCTCAGGACTCAACCCTGAGTCACTCCCTCTGTTTAACATTGAAAAAGCTGATCTACCTTCTCAGGTACAAACCACAGTACTGTGCAGATTTAGACCACCAATCAACAGCCCGCTCTTGTTAAAGTAACATCAGTGCTTCAATAAAAATCTGATTCTTCAGTGCTAGTCTAACCACCTGTGCCTCGTCATAAAGGAGGCTCTGTTTGCATTCATTTGTTTAGATTCCCTACAGTTTCAGCAGCACATTCATTCCTGCTTTTCCTAAACTGCATGGGACACTGCACCTTTACAGGGGGAGGGGAGGGGAATGCTTGTGTCAGGCAGCTGCATGTGAATGAATGCTATGAGATGGCATGCAGGTAGAGCTCTGATTAGCATTCGGAATGGAAGGATCAGCCACACAGAAATTAGAGGGGAGGTCAGACCTGCTATGTGCACTTCAGAAAAGAAACATTTCATTTTGTATCAGTTTTTTTTTCTTCTTTAATAATTTAGTCGTTGCCAATTAGTTTTTATTATTTTCTCCCCAATTTGAAATGCCCAATTATTTTATTTTTAGGCTCAGCTCACCGCTACCACCCCTGCGCTGACTCGGGAGGGGCGAAGATGAACACACGCTGTCCTCCGAAGCGTGTGCCGTCGGCCGCCCGCTTCTTTACACACTGCGAACTCACCGTGCAGCCGCCTCAGAGCTACACCGTCGGAGGACAACGCAGCTCTGGGCAGCTTACAGGCAAGCCTGCAGGCGCCCGGCCAGACTACAGGGGTCGCTGGTGCGCGGTGAGCCGAGGACACCCTGGCCGACCTCTGGCCCCCTGGGAGCTCCCGTCCACGGTCGGCTGTGGAATAGCCTGGACTTGAACTCGCGACGTCCAGGCTATAGAGCGCATCCTGCACTCTAGCGAGTGCTTTTACTGGATGCGCCACTCGGGAGCCCCCAGTTTTAACTGTTTCCGTCTCTTCTTTGTTTATCCTGACATTACCATCAACCAAAAAAAGCTACGAAACAGAACTGTAACACTATCTTATCAATGGATCAATTAAGAATACACGGTAACCCTTTACATAAAGTGTTTCTAATTACTGTGTATTTCAGGTTTAGGTTAAGGGGGTTAGGGTTAGGTTTAGAGTTAGAGTTAAGGTGGTTAGGGTTAGGGTTAAAGGGGTTAGGTTTAGATTTAGGGTTAGGGTTAGGGTTAGGGTTATATCATGCAGTTAACCCATGCGTATAACGTGTTCATAACAGTTTAAGATAAGCTATCCTTTTCTTTTGATTGTGAAAAGCTGCTCATTAATACATTGGGGACACAGGCACTTTCTCAAGTTCCTGTAAGACATACTGTGTAGCGCTATGCATTTCTTATGTGTTTATATATACAGTGTATACTGGTTTTCACACAGGGGAGTTTGCTTTGTTTATTGTAACCCACTTTCCTTATCCACGGCCTCATGGGAATCCATGCTGCTCCATTCCCATTATTCCATTGGGATTAAGAAACACACACACTGACACACAAACCCACACACACACACGCACACGCACACACACACTCACACACACACACACACGCACATGCACACACACACACACGGCTGTATTGGTGCGTTCATTGACTCTACTTATATTGTCATTTTTTGCTTCTTATTCTTCTAGCAGCAGAGGTATGAAAGTAGTACAATGATGAGGATGTTGGTCAGAACTGTGGAGGAGGATTTCACAAGGATGCCTTTTAATCCTTTTAATGCTTGTTGCTTGTTTGTTTTAATTTAAGACAATGGTTACCTGCTGTGCCAAGATAACAATATCAGATGTGCAGGTAGGTGTTTCCTGTAAACAGCCATGAGTAACAAATACATTCGTGGGGGTTGACTTTCACCCTGGTGGTAGTGTCTGTCTGGTACTGGTGTGGTAAAATAATACACCTTACCAGGGTGTAGCTTTAATTCATAGCATTGTAAAAATGCTGGTATGCCCAACATGGGTAAATGTTATATTGTGTTACCACTGGCTCACAAAGTAGCTGCCCATCAATGGGTATGGATTGTCTTTGAAGATATCAACACAATTGATATCTTCCATGTACCAGCCACTGTATAAACACTAAGACATGTTATTTATTTAAAGGCCATGACTCATCCAAGTTGAATATCTTCCACTTCGGAGCAGGCATCTGCAGCCAGGATTAATAGCACACGTTTGTTCCCAATTTTGTTCTTTCTGCCTTGTTCTCTTACTCCACTTCTGCTGTAGATTGTTGCTGTTTCTGTAAAAATGAAAAAGCGATCACACACAAAAAAAACTCAGTCAGAGATCTCTCCCCTTTCAAAAGCTCATCGGTCTTGAGCTGTAAATGGCAGTCGGCTGTCTTGTCTTTCTCTGGAAACAAAGTGTTGAAAAGGAGTATCTTGCTCGTGTGGACAGTCATTGCCTGCACCGTCTGTAGACAAAATGTAAAGGTCAGCCTGTACTGGACTGAAGTACCCCCCAGTGCATTTCTCCATTTCTCCTGAAACAAAAACTGATGAGCTCCAAATACCACAGCCTTCACACACACAAGCTTGGAAGGTTAACCCTGCTCATGAAAAATCTGAACATTTCTAAATCTCATTTTCTTGCTGGGACTATGCGTGGTGATTCAGTTCTCCACCGGAGCAGACAGCATATCCTTAGGATTCTGTATGTACTAATACATTTTACATGAGTGGATACCAACATGTTACTTACTCTCATCAGTATATAAGGGGTTTGACGGGGTGGGATTACATTCAAAGCTATCATTCTTGGTTAGAATGGGGTTAACGGTCAATTGCATGGTGAAAATAAATAAACAATTCCTTGTTAAAGCTGACCCGAGCAACAGGCCCTCTATAAATATCTTAAGCCTCCTTCAAAGGCACTGGCCGTGCCTCTTCAGAGAGAACCGTGTTCGCTCAAAGGGCTGCACTGCATTCATAGATTCAGATAGATGTATATTGTAATGCTCTGATGAGGAATTGGGAAATCATAAGGAGGAGGGTGTTTCAATAAGAAGCCCCTGGAAGACCCAGGCAACGATTGGCTTGAAGTCGCAGAGCAATTTGTTTGGAGGTTTTCTTCACAAAGCTTATGTATCCAATCTGCGATTCTCTTTCCTGTTGCAGATCATTTCCAGCACTGCACATGATGTTGACAGACTCTTTCTGAAGTGTCCACATCACAGGTTTCCCTAAACCTCAGAGTGCAACACTTGCTGTTTGAATATGCAGCACACTCTGCTAACACAGGGTTATATTACCTGCTGATGGCTTAACATTAAGCTACCGGGCTTCTTGCTGGTGAAATTCTCTGTATGTTGGGGACAGTCATTCATTATTCATTTTTTAATCCATTCTTATTAGATTGAAAATGTGTTTTTGTTAGAGGGAGAACTCTGTATAGTTTTATATTGCATTGCATAGTATTGCACGGCAAGTTCCCTTGCCTCATTTGTATAGAATAATATAAAGGATCACAGGCAATATCTCATATGCCGATTAGGAGGTTCTCTGTTGAATCAGGTGGCCACATCCCGCTGACTATCTGTCACACGTCAGCATTGATTCACTCCCCTCTGCTTCAAGACATTCCACAGCTGTAACGAATAGAGAGGCAATCAAAATGAACAATTACACCTATAACGCCTGCTGCCTGCTGCATACACATTCACAAGCATTCCAACAGAAAACACGGTTTTTACTACTGATGGTGTGCATTAGGAATCTGTAGCCATTATTCATCTGTATAACTACAAAACACAAGGTAGCCTAATGAATGCTATTGAAATGCATATGAATCTGCAGCCATGTGTTATTTGCTTTACCAGATTCCAAATGCAATAATCTCAGTGTTGAGATGCAAATCCTGGAAGCCATCAATACTGCCTACGGGTACTAAATTATCATCACAATCCAAATTAAACATGTGTTGTTCATTTTGGCAATTTTGTAAAGCTGGTTTCTAATTTGCTTTTATGTCTGAGACACTGTCGGTCAATTTAATTTCATTTGGCTAATTTTCAACCTTCCTGCACAAAACACACTTGTTCTGAAATCAACCGTAGCTGTTAAAAAATTGAAAAGGACAGAAAAAAGCTTTTATAAATGTCTACATCTTTGTTGTCAGCATTTGGCTTCCAGCAATCTTTTCCTCTGCAGTATAGTACTTACATTTGCTCTAAAAGGACTATTATGGTTAGTATAGATCCCTCAGCAGGCAAACCACTCCTGATCTGAGTTGTGAATGTGTGGTAGCCAGCTTATTACACCTTGATCTGCACTGAATAATACAAGTCCTGTTGTATTCATTGGAACAACTGATTTACTTTACGGTTGATAGGTTATCATTGGTGGCAAGAACAATGCTAAAACCATACGATTTAAAAGACTAAAAGCACAGAGATTAAATGCAGTGGGAGGCTATTCACTGTGCTGGTCTCAAGTACCTGGTCTATAGAGATACAATGTACTTATTTTGCATGATATAAACTTGACTTTAAACCTAACCCTAATCCTTTTCTGATACATTGTGTACTTATATATATCATGCAAGAAAGTGTTTGCATGTTAAGTACATTGTAGCTATGCATAATAACATTGTAACATTGCATTTGGGTCTATTGGTTTTGATGACTGCACTGATGTATACAGAACACTCCGAATATAACGCACATGCTGTGTATAGCGCTCCGCAATGCTTTGAAAATGTGTCAAATTGGTTTTGAAGATAAATTTCTGTTCTTAGGTCTTATTAGCACTAGCTACAGTGTATTATTTCTCCTCGTGAAAATCTATTGATTCTGTGCTTGTGTTTTATACCTCAATTTGGAACCTGCAGATATCTCCAAAAACACTGCTGCTTCCTGGTATCTCATGACGTCATATTCAGGTCACGTGACCTCCACTAGAAAGGGGGAGCCCATAATAAGGGAGACGGGGAATAAGCCTAATAGCTGTGGTTATGTTACCACCCCTTTAAGTTTCCAGCACTCAAATGTGATCTCACAGACACAATTAGGCAGCCAAATGGAGACAAATATGCATTTCTATGAGTAGGCTTCCATTGGGAATACTCTTGTGATCACCTTCTGGACACAGGGACCCATGCAGCAAACACATCTGTGCTGCTCCCAGGGATTCCTCATTCACTAATGGAACTGTCTGTAAGCACAGCAGCAGATATTATGCAGAAAGCTGCTACAGATCATTCAACTTTTAGGAGAACAGCCCTTTACAAAAAAGAAGACAAATACACAGGTCTGTTATTTGTCCTTAAAGAAGTTCTAATTAAGGGTTTAAGCATTCATTGTCTCAGTCGCGTTGTTGGTTTACTTAAAATTGTGTTGAAGAGGCTTTTGTTCTTTGTTCTATATGTGTCTATATGTTATAGGTTTCCAAAGTGTCAGTGACTTGCCTGTTGGAATCAAAACCCAATGATTTGGGATAATGGTACTTGATTCATATTTTTAGATCAGTGTCACTCTCAATATCTGGTATGTTTATTTTTTTGTGTCTCTCTGTAAAACTTTATCTAGCAACATACAGCAGTGTAAACACACAGGGATTACATCATTATATTTATTTTCACTTACTGTGCAGCTGTGCACGTCTCCACGGGGACGTATTGGATGTTTTTCAACAGCTTTTTGTTTAAGAAGCAATGCCTCTGCTTAAGCACTCTGTTTATTTTCCTTCTTTATAACACCAATTGCATGCTTTGCATTGCCTCTATTCTATCTCAGCGTGAGCTGTGCAATTACCTGCATTTTGGAGGAAAATGACAAGGTATTTCAAAAGTGAAGTGTCTGTATCTTTAAAATAACGATAGTCAAGAGGCAAGGCGTGTCAGATAACAGAGATAAATGCAGGGTTGAAAACCTGGCAAAGCTCTTCATGGAAAACGATAGAGCACTAGTAGATCTGCTGATCACAAAGAGGTAAACATGTGGCAAGATGATTAGGAGAGGCAGGGATGGCTGACCTTGAAGAAGGGGCATGCAGAGGCCATGGAGGGGTCAGTAGACTGGCAGCAAGTCGCTGCTTGTGGTTCCTGGGGTCGGTGGCATCACTGTGTTTCAGGCTGAAGCAGAGAAAGCAGTCCTCAGTGTCTGGCTTCTGATCCCGTCTGTTGTTAGGGAAGGCAGGAAGATGTTCCAAATGAGGGATCTACTGGCAAACTATACTTAGATCACAGAGTACCATGGTCTCAATCCAGACCGTGGTTTTAAGGTTATAAGGGACATTGGAACTAATGCTCCAGCCTAGACTGTCTTACAGGGGCAGTGCACTTCGGGTAAACCGAAACTATTTACTGAGCTTTATAAGCTTAGAATGGATAGAAGTAATACTTTAGAGAGAGGATCACTTATTTTAAAGAGGGAAAACAGCAAAGGAAGGCACGCAATGAAGGCTGGCAGCCGGCACTCTCCCTGCAGGCTGTCTGGCCGTGGTTTCACAGATCCTTATTCCTGACAGCAGGAGTGTCCTAATAGAGATGGATATCCCCCTCGTGTTGGATAGATGAATGCTCTGATCACTGAGTGACAGCTCTGAAAGGGAGCCTTCCGGCATGGACGTGCATCTCCACTTTTCCATTACTGAGCTTCATGCGGTCTGCTCTGGGAGTGAGGGCCGCGGGTCCATAGTGGTACCAGGGGAAGATAAATCAAAGAAGCGAGAATGTGCCAGTTTTCAGATTGATGCAGCTTCCATGTGATCCTTGTACAGTATTCTGTACTAACGCAGCTGTGTTTGGAGCGGGCAGTGTTCTTGGGTTTAGATAGTCTTGTCAATTCAAGTATCATCAGTTCAGAAACTTGGTTGCTATAATTGCAGCCTCTGTTAATGAGGCTTAAATGATTATTCTTCTGTTTTAATACATGAGGGGTTTCTGTTGGAGTTAATAAAAGTTATTACATGTGAAATAATGTTGAACATGTGAAAATGAGGCACAAAGACTAAGCTACAGGCAATATCAGGAGAAGAATGTGTATTATGACTCACAATAGTAACCAAGCGTAACTTGTTATCACATCTGTGATACATGATTCACCACATTCATCTGTGTAGATCAGAGGTTCACTGACTGACTGAATGGCTGAATAGTTGCAACCTGGTCCTTATAGAATTAGTTGTATTTCTATTGTAATATCGCATTACACATACAATGTTCATGACAGGTTATCTAAAGTCTTATTTAGTCTGATTAACCCTCAGTGACTGCTGTACAAAATTGTGTAAACTAAAAAAATAATAATCAACTGATAAAATCTACCATGTTACACAGTTGTGTCCAATGTACTTCCCTGGACTCTCACTAGATGGCAGCACCAAGCGTCCTGGCTCCCTACAGCTTAGTCTGGTCCGGTAAACTCGCTTCAAGGTGAGGTTGCCAGGAAGCTGAGTATGAGGTTTCTGGCCCTTTATTGCTCTTCAAATAAGTTAAGTTATTATCCTGAAACCTATAGAAAGTAAAGACGGTTTTCAAATAAGTCACATGTTTCTATACACTAAATTAAATATTTCATATGATGATGCCAGATAGGAACACACCTCAGGCATTAACAGGTTAACGTTCTTAAATGTAACAGAATGCTAAGTTAGCCTGGCAAACAAAACACCTGTGCTGTGTTTGATTTCTAGCGATTCTCCACTGGATTGAATTTTCACAAAGGTCACCTGTTCACTGGAGCTGTCTTTCCCTGAAACTCTGTGTGAAGGAATTAAAAACTAAAGTGGTTTAAAAGCATACTCAGCCCACTTCATACAAAGAAACTGACACCAGAAGAATCTGAAAATGCCCTAAGAGCAATCTTAACAATACTGCACACTGTGCACCATTGTTTGAATGTCAGGCTTTTAATTCCTGCAGTCTTATATACAGGAGCTAATGACAAACCAGCAATTCCATCAATCTCACCTGCCAGCACTGCCAATGTTCTGCTCACGTTTTAAGTTTTGTAAGAAGTTTCCTATTGAGAGGGCTAGCTGGGGTACTCACCTTTCAAATCTGACTCCAGGCAGAGTGGAGTGACTGCAGATTATACAACCCTCTAGGTCGTTTCAGCCAATCAGAATACAGATTTAAATCCTTAGACAGTAACAGCGCAAATCCTAACCAAACCATTTAGATATACATACAGCTACAGATACAGATAGATATGGTTATATTATCAGCATGCATGCAGTACTTCTAAATGTGCAATCATAGCCACAGTATCATAGTTGTTGAAATAGGTGCATTTGTGCTCCTTGGTTCAGTTCAAACACACCATGTCTCGGCTTCATTACTAATGATCCATACCTGCTGGACCAGCCATCAATGATCTCACAACATCTGTCCTTTTAAAACAACACAGATAAAAGGCACCATAAACTTTAATGTCCAAAGCTTTGCATAAATGAAATCATCAAGTACCAACATCTTGTTAACTCAGGAATAATTACACTTGGCCGGGCACGAGCTAAAGCTGTCCACCTTTAATTATTCCCCAGGCAAGACACTGCTGTTTGATTATTCCATATATATTGGTTTAGAGCGCTGACATTGTAAATACTGCTGTCCTTACTCAGTGTAATAATGTAGTGGGTATTGGCTCTTGATCTTGATTCATGAAAGAACATAAGAACATAAAAAAGCTGACGAGCGAGAGGAGGCCATTCGGACCATCTAAGCACATCTGGTTCCTGGTAGCTGATTGATCTGAGAACGTTGCAAAATTGGATCTTCAAGGATCCAAGTTCTTTCTTCCTAGCTTAGTCCTTTAAGTCCTGGCTTTATTGGCCTCCACAATGTGATGTGTTTTTATTTCGAAGTGTCCCATTTAAAGATGTAATCCAAGGACAATTGATATTTAAGTTAAAGTGACAATAGAACAAAACTAACAAAATACTGAATCAGCGTCTTAGTTTCATCTTACATGTTCTAAACCGCAAGGCTGTTAGAAAAATAAAAGGCTGTACAGATTTGAAACAGGGTACATTAACCTTTAAAGAGAACAATATTTTCAAAGATAAGAGTGCTGGCAAAAGATGTATACATTTGAAAAGACTGCTGCACAACCGAGACAGAGAAAGCCATCGATTTGACTATTTCATCTTTTTCTCAAACACTTCTGATTTTGTGCCGTGACAGGAGAAATAGTTCTTGTTTCAGTTTTGATTTGCAGTGTAGCACCGTGATGAGGATTTGAAACCCAGGGGGGTGCTCCCATTCCATCAGCGAGTGTTGCCATCCATCCACGCTTAGTGAAGCTTGAAAAAGATGTACCGTGAAACCACCTGGGAGCGAATTAATCAACCAATTAACTCATCAATATAGATATACAATACAAAACAGCAGTGTTCTTAATAAGCAGTCCACATACTAGGATACAGAGGAATGAATACTGGTGAGGGATGGAGTCTGGGATATTGAGGGATTGGGCTGGATTACATACTGCCAGCCAGCGTTATTGATATCATTCACTAAGTGAAGATGGACGTGACGGGAAAGGACAAACTCCATCACTCCAGCTCTAGCTTCTATTTCTACATGGAAACCACTCGGGGTTTGATTTGAAAACATCATGTTAAAATGTGCTATCCCTTGTAAGGAATCATCAACACATTTAATAACATGTTTAGAAATGATTTTGAATGGATTGTTAAACCCAATGTGACTGCATCAGAGGAATTACTGGTGTGGTGATTCATTGCAGCACTGTGTTACAATGCCAGCAGCAACGTGCAGAATTTGTAGCAAATCCATTGTGCTGCCATTGCTGGCAATGCTGGGTCTCTGCTAGAGTCTATTTAGGGTAAGTAGACTGTGATTATAATGAGATGTTAATGGGTCTGTTCACACATCCCTGCAAGGGAGCACAGTCCCAGGGCACTCCAAGCCTCCTAAATCTCCCTGCAGACCGGGGCTGGGGCAGGGTTGATCAGATCAACCTGTTTGTGAGTCCCTGGCCTCATTATCTCAGTGCTGAGCTGGGAGATATAGAGCCGTGCAACACCCCATAAATCCCCTATGAGCCCAGCATGCTGCAGGCTGTATACTGCACCTGTAAACTTCTGTTTTATAGTCTCAATGTCCTGCTTGGTGACAAGGGCAATGCAGGCAACTACCCTTGTTTATTTATTTACTGAGGCCGCACAGATCCACGGAGAAGCCTTTCTTTTTATTAGAGATGTCCCAGTATGATGCAGTAGGACGCATTGGAGGGTAGAAAGGGGAATTTAGTTTATCGAGACCAGCATTTGGAACAGTTTTGCCATAGGAAACTGGTCTTTACCCACAGGTGTCTCATATACTGTGGGCTCCTTTTACATAGCTTCACATATAAGCTCTATATATATATATATATATATATATATATATATATATATATATATATATATATATAAAATCCAGCTACACTCAAGAGCAGTTTCATGAATATCACATTTTATCATCAGAATAGACTTAAGGAAGTGTGGCAGTTGGCCTCTCCTCATTAGAGACTGAGGCGGCTGTGTAATGTAGATTACTGTCCACTGATCTCATGGAAGATGGAAATTAACATTCCCTAACCAACAGTAGAATTTTACAGAGGCGTTCAAAGTTGGTGATGAATTGAATAGATGTGTCTAACATGGAGATTTAGCTGTCCTGTTATATTAATCAGCATGTGATGAATTTGAATTGTCCTGTTGTAAGTGACTCTGCATATAATGCACAGTTCACAGCCTACCTTTGTAAAGCACTTTGTGATGTTGGTTCACTATGAAAGGCGCTATATAAACAGATCTTATATTATTATTGTTATTTAGCTCAGCTCTTAACCGCTTACGTGTGTTAGAAATTCCCCATTGTACTTAAGCTCTGAACATCCCTGCACATTTCAAAAGGACATCTCATTTCAACACCCCTTTTGTTGAACAGTCAGTCTGCATGCACTGATGACAAAGATACTTTGCAAGTGAAATGGAATTTAAATCCACATATTCCTTTCTAGATGGGGCTTCTTGTTTCACAATATCGTCATATAGGGTTCAGCAGTGTTACTTGTATTTTGTTGGCTTTAGCAAGAGTGATTGAATCTTTAGTGACAGTACTGTGCTCACTTCCTCCTGCTCCCCAATGAGCTACACTGCAGTTCTCTACCAGTCCAGAGAGACACAGCTACAAGCATCAGCACAAGGAGCACTGTGCCTGGTGCACTGTGCAAAATGCAGCTTACCTGTCATGCACCTCCATTCTTTACATAGGTCTTGAATCTGCACATGCGTTTTAATTGCAAACACGATACTGGTAAATAAATCTCTGTTCGCAAGCCATGCTTTCAGATTGTGTTGCACTTTCTTAGACATTTCATCTGGAGGGTTGGCCCTGTCATGAATCAACCAGCTGCTTCCCCCCCCATTGAGTGACATGGGTTCTGAAGTGAAGTGACCCAGGAAGTGCAAGTGCCACAGTGTTCTTGAGGCACGGAACTTTCTTTAATCCAGTCTGGTATGACATATCGGGTTTTAAAATAAAAACACATGCTTGCTATAATTCTTTTAAAACGTCATCTTTGAGACCTATTTAGCTAATGGCAGTTTACGGGATAGTTTTGTTTTCTTTTTGTAGCTACAGTCCCTTTCACATTGGGTTGAGCCAGTGATTGGGTTGTGGAGGTAGGATTGCAGTGTGAGTGTTAGTATGGACGTGGTTGGGTTGTAGAGGTAGGATTGCAGTGTGTTGGTATGGACATGGTTGGGTTGTGGAGGTAGGATTGCAGTGTGTTGGTATGGACGTGGTTGGGTTGTGGAGGTAGGATTGCAGTGTGAGTGTTGGTATGGTCGTGGTTGGGTTGTAGAGGTAG
Organism: Acipenser ruthenus; assembly: GCF_902713425.1. Classification (NCBI taxonomy): domain Eukaryota; kingdom Metazoa; phylum Chordata; class Actinopteri; order Acipenseriformes; family Acipenseridae; genus Acipenser; species Acipenser ruthenus. The sequence goes on along the minus strand of NC_081225.1, from coordinate 11,082,019 downwards.
GATTGCAGTGTGTTGGTATAGACGTGGTTGGGTTGTAGAGGTAGGATTGCAGTGTGAGTGTTGGTATGGACGTGGTTGGGTTGTAGAGGTAGGATTGCAGTGTGAGTGTTGGTATGGACGTGGTTGGGTTGTAGAGGTAGGATTGCAGTGTGAGTGTTGGTATGGACGTGGTTGGGTTGTAGAGGTAGGATTGCAGTGTGTTGGTATAGACGTGGTTGGGTTGTAGAGGTAGGATTGCAGTGTGAGTGTTGGTATGGACGTGGTTGGGTTGTAGAGGTAGGATTGCAGTGTGTTGGTATGGACGTGGTTGGGTTGTAGAGGTAGGATTGCAGTGTGAGTGTTGGTATGGATGTGGTTGGGTTGTAGAGGTAGGATTGCAGTGTGAGTGTTGGTATGGACGTGTTTGGGTTGTAGAGGTAGGATTGCAGTGTGTTGGTATGGACGTGGTTGGGTTGTAGAGGTAGGATTGCAGTGTGTGTGTTGGTATGGACGTGGTTGGGTTGTGGAGGTAGGATTGCAGTGTGTTGGTATGGACGTGGTTGGGTTGTAGAGGTAGGATTGCAGTGTGAGTGTTGGTATGGATGTGGTTGGGTTGTAGAGGTAGGATTGCAGTGTGTGTGTTGGTATGGACGTGGTTGGGTTGTGGAGGTAGGATTGCAGTGTGAGTGTTGGTATGGACGTGGTTGGGTTGTAGAGGTAGGATTGCAGTGTGTTGGTATGGACGTGGTTGGGTTGTAGAGGTAGGATTGCAGTGTGTGTGTTGGTATGGACGTGGTTGGGTTGTGGAGGTAGGATTGCAGTGTGAGTGTTGGTATGGACGTGGTTGGGTTGTGGAGGTAGGATTGCAGTGCGATTGTTGGTATGGACTTGATCCCTAAGCCTAGAGGAGGTGGTTTTCTAACTGCTCTTTGAGAGAGCCTGGTTGTGTAAAGCAGTGATTACAGCACCCTGGGGAGTGTGGGCTTGCCCTAATCAGATATAATGAAACTGTGTTAGTACCCTGTAATTAAGCTTTAATTAAGCTTGGTTTGCATCCTTTTAAACTAAAGGATTTGAAACCTATGGATCAGTGCTCTGGCAGTTTAGTCAGGTGATTCATTTACATTCACTAACAGGTGCCCAGGGACTGTGTGTCTATTTAGAGAGTATTTTAATGTATTGTACATGCCCGCTAAGCAATGGGAATTAGGGTTACATGTGTGAAACTTTGTGCTGTGACAGTATTCAGGATGCGCATGATAAGCAGCAGGCTTTAACCCTTCAGATCCCAGAGACCCTCACTGGGTATGTTCATTGTGTTGAAAACATTGAATACCACATTTCTAAATGCTTAAATTATACTTCAACGTCCTTCTAAATTGATATTTTTGGGTAACACTGTACATGAAGTGTCTCTGATTACTGTGTATTTACATAATAGATACTTAGTAAATACATGCGTGCTTACAGATCATTACAATGTTCTTATGCATGGTTACAATATTACTTAATATGTACATCTTTTTGCATGATATAACCCTAACCCTAACCCTAACCCTTTCTGATACAATTGTGTACTTACATATACCATGCAAAAAGATTTCCACATTCAGAACATTGTAACTATGCATAATAACATTGTAATTCTGTGTAAGCGCACATGTATTTACTATGTGACTACGATGTAAATGCACTGTAATTAGAGACACTTCATGTGAAGAGTTACCCTATTTTGTTGGGTCCCATTGTACGGTTCATTGCAAACTGCACCTCCCGGTGTTCAGTGCTGGTACTCGTGAGATGTGACACGATCACAGTTCCAGTTGGATTGTGGTCACAGAGCCTGTGTTCAGTGAGAGGTGAGATGTGTGAAAGCTAACACAGATTGCATGGTTTGAATGAGAGGCTTTACTGTATGGGCCTCCTAATCCTGCAGGTCCCCCTGCCCATGCATTGAAGGGGATTAAGTGCTAAATGAATGGGAAGTGCATCCATTACTGGCAGCTTGGTGGCTGTGCTGGTGGTGTGAGGCCTCACAGTGCCACTTAATTAGTTTACATTTGTTTAGGAGTCAATCCAGGGCGTTTGATGTGTATCTGAGGGCAAACTAGCCCAGAGATCAGCTCTTAATGGGGCTTTGCACTGGGGAGCACAGCAAACACAGTGTATATATCCAAGGGCAAAGAGTCAAGCATGCAGGCCTGTTTCTCTAAGCTCCTGATGGGGAGATGAGGATACATACACAGCACAGGATGTTTATTTTATTTCTATAAATGTATGTACATTCATCGTGCCGGCAGAGCCCTTTGAGTGTTTCCATGACTGTCCTGCGGGACGTGCTGCATGAGAAGTAAACAGGCCAGGATAGGAAGCCAGAGAAGAAGAATGCAATGCAAATCTCCCAGGCCCTTTGCTTCCTGATATATAAGGGTCCTAATCCATGCAAGCAATCTGTGTTTCAATCATTGATAGTTGTAGCTGTGATGGTTGCAGTAAAGCTTGTTTTAAGCACTCAGTAAAAAGGCTGCTTCACAATTAATGACACTTCTTTATAGTCATGATTTGCTCTTATTGACAACAATGTAAACCACCTTCATCATCATCATTATTATTATTATTATAATAATAATAATAATAATAATAATAATAATAATAATAATATTATTATTATTATTATTATTATTATTATTATTATTACACTCCTGTATTCAGCTCAAAAATAAATTAGATTAGTTTGCATAAAAGCAAAATAAAATACATATAAAAAAATGGGTAACACTTTACACTGTGTCGCTAAGTACTGTGTATTTATGTAGTTGTTACTTAGTAAATACATGTGCACTTACACTTAATTACAATGTCATTATGCATAGTTACAATGTACTTAATGTGTACATTTTTTGCACGATATAACCCAATCCTAACCCTAACCCTAACTCTATGCTTAACCCTTTTCTGATACAATACACGTTAAGTACATTGTAACCATGCATAATAACATTGTAATTATGTGTAAGTACACACGCATTTACTAAATAATGACTATGCAAATACATTGTAATTAGAGACGCTTAATATAAAGTGTTACTAAAATCTTCTCAGCACTTGTAGTATTCAACAGTTTAAATTATGATTAAATTATGAAGCCAAATGACTCCCTTCAGCTTGCAGCCTTATTGAATTTTTCGTTTTTAAAACAAAGGTTTTAAACAATGAAATTGAGTCAGAAGTGATATTGCGGCGCTACAGTGAGAAACTGCCAGGATGAGATGAATCACCCCAGGTCACGTGATTGCACCCACACATCATCCAATAAGAGCGCGGTCAGGCCGTGACAGCCAATCAGAGTCAGCACTCTGGGTGACAGTGATGGCTTGTCCTATCGCGGGATTTATGGTACGATTTGTCAGTCTAACCCTTAATGAGTTGGGAAGGCCAGCCCATAGATCTGGTCTCTATAATCTACCAGCAAAGAGATAAGCCGGCGGACATCCTTCGTTCCCTTCTCTCACAGAGACAGGCTGCTTCTCAGAGCTTCACAGGGGTGACACAATACACAGTCTATTAAAGGTATTAGGCCTAATTCACTAAGCACATGCTGGTAACGTAGTATTCAGACATTAATAACACATGTAATAACTACTAACTATCCATACCTACAGGGGTTATAACAGTGTAATTGAAGTGTAACAACCATGCCAGAGACATCCATCATTGCACATTCAAACGTAGACTTACTGTATCAGTAAAACAGAAAAGGTGGTGTCCATGAAGTACAACTGTATCAACAGTATGTACAGAATAGTACACAATAAAAGGTAAATTGGATACCTGGTATTTAAGATCTAGATGTCACCAGTACACAAATGTTTTTGGTACCCTGGTGAAGTATATTAAAATGACTGTTTTTCAGTATGTGGAATAACTTCTTGTGTTCTCACAATGTAAGTGTGACATGCAGTCTGACTGAGGATAATAAATATCCCCTGGGTCAGAGCCCTAAGAAAAGCTGAGGGAGACTGAGCTAAGCAGGAGGAAACTGACCATTTGGATGACCAGATCCAACCTGTCAGTAAATTTTAAAACCCTGTTTTGTGCACGTCCTTGCAAAAATAAGAAAGTTTGCATAATTGTATAAGTGGGACGGATTTTGTCCCTTGTACATTAAAGGGTTAAATGTATTCTGGCCTAGCAAATGTATCACCTCCATGCACCACAAACCAGCACAGAGTTCTTTATTAGCAGGACGGAGATTTTTCAAAGACTGAAAAAAAAGAAACATTAAGATGGAAGGTGTTTCTTTGTTCTTCCTTTACTGCAACGGCAAGAGCCATTTATACTTTGATAAGCTGCAAAACTTTGACCTTTTGTCCAAGAGACATGTTCAGCTGAAACGCCGCCACTGCCACCAGAAATGCACTTCAAACAGAATCTCGGAGGCCCGTTTCTTAAACAGTGATTAGATGAACAGTGATGCCACTGCTGTGACCTTCTCCAGTATCAAAGAGACAGGTTCTTGTAATGGGGCCGGTCAAACATAGACAGTCCGGGCTGGTGATGAAGAGACTTTCAAACTGACCAAAGGGGTGCAGTCATTAACATTTCAGACATGTCTTCTGCTTTACTTGTCCCCTTAATGGGTTGTTATACATGGAAAGGCTAAATAAGACAGATCTAGGTGGTGGAGACTGTGGGCAGAAGCTACTTCCAAACATTGAAAGTTTTAAGTGACGAACACAGAACAAGAGATGCTGCAGCCATGAACGAAACTTGGAGAAAAACAAAAATCTACCACCAAAGTACCTGTGAGAAACCAGAGTCATGTCTGTAATAATGTACAATCTACTGCGCTCTCGTGGGTTTGCAGTGTCACGGGAACACCTTGATAAAATGGCAGCCCTATTGTATAAAACAAGGTGCACGTCCCATGAATCCAGTTACAAGGTAGCACAATGCCATTCCACCAGCACTGTCTCTCTGGTGCTAACAAACACTCTCTTAAACATGCCTCCCAGCTATAGTCTTATAAAATGGGGGCGCAGTAGTGTTACTGATGTGTCAGTATTTGTGGGCTGCAGTGCAGGCGGCAGTCATCCAGATGCTAAGTTCTCTGAGCTTTTCTTTTCTTCAGCAGGAGTTTGCAGCTCTTGTATTCCAGTCACATTCTCCTGCATGCTTGTCATTCAGAGTGCCTGCTTTCCAATGGCACATCGTAACCTCCTGCCTCTGGCTTTTATTATTAAATACCCTTGACTCCAGAGGAATGCACAATTGGTCATTACCTTGCCAGGATCCAGCCTGTTGCCGGTAGCTTTGATAATCTGTCTCTCCTCTTTTGTTAACGATCCTTGGATGATTAATTTTCTTTAATTATGATAATTAATAACCACTAGCCACCACGTCTCTTCTCTCCCAGACCCTCCGCACGTGGCCCTGTGGCTTCTGTTCGTCTGTTCATTCGTTACACATTGGTTCTCTGCCAAATGATCACATTCAGCAAGGTAATTAGTTTGTTTTGTTTTTTCAGTCTGTGTCCATATGGAACAATAACTACAGTACTGCAGCATACAGTTAGGTATAAAAAGTATTGGCTCAGCAACAATTTTTCAAGTCATATTATATAGTGTAGTATGCAAAAAAGGTGATTATATCGTTGTGTTTTATTACATAAAAGATTTGCTTAATGTTCTGTTTTATGAAAAGATAAAATAATCAAAATGCACAACAGCACCCGACATGAATTCTGTATGTGCATTCATTTGCAGTCTGTATTCATACATTTTGGATTCATTTTATGATTATATTCATTATTTTAGAAAGATGCATTTGCTTCATTTGATTATTTTGGCATTGTTAGTCAGTTAATTAGAGATTTTGTGTGAATGCCATAACCAAGTTAACCAAGCCAATCTCTTGATAATAATGTAACTGTGACATACGTATGGATGTGTGCTGGACAGATGCCTTCCCTATATCCTCTTACCGGGCCCCCGTGGGTTAGAGAGGCAGTTCTATCACTGAGCCACACAGAGCAGCTCAGTGAAAGAACCCACCTAACGGCATGCTCCATTCCGCTACCCCTGAGCAACTCAGAGCCACAGAGCAGATTTCATTGCTCAGTTACTTAACACCCCCAGAATCACCACTGTTTCTCCTCATCGCAGATCCTACCGGCAAGGCTGGACAATAGTTAGGGGACAGTTTGCCTGAGGCAGGATAGCTGACTTTTGAATTTGGGGTAGTTTGAGAGAGAGGGGTTTAGAATGGATCCCATTAACTTTGGGTTATTTGGGGAACTGCCAGAGCATAGGCCTGGTCTACTAGGAGATATACAGTATAGAGGGACTGACTGGAACCCTGCTGTTGTCAGGTTAGATCTCCCTTAGGCCTATACTGGGACTGTGCAGCTATACTTATCAGCAGCACAAGGCCTTTCTCTCTCTGCTTGGCTTCTGTGATCTGTTAAGATCAGGAACTGTTACAGTCTCAAACATCAGAACTCAGTGTGATCCCTCTTTTTGAACTCCTTTGAGTCCATTAAACAAGGTCATGGTGCTATGGATTTGGCATCTTTTCAGATTGGCTTCAGAGTTCATGTAGCAGCCTGGAATGATCAAAGTCCTGGAGTGTGTCTGCATTGTCTGTGACTGATTCTGTGCTAGTTTCTCAGTGTCTCCTTCACTCTTCCACTGAAACCTCTGACAAGCCTTTCATGTAAGAGAGACAAACACAAGGTTCCTTTGAATGTAAATGAAATGAAATGAACAGAAACACCGATTGATTTCACAGGTACAGGTTTCTGGAGATGTGTTGTTTCACCGATATTTCTACTAGAGTCTGGGTGGCGCAGTGCAGACCACAGTGCCACAATCATATGTGTTTAGAAATGGTTGACCATTGTGATAATCAGTGGTCAAAGGTACCATGACTGGACCACGGTCAATCCTAGTTCCCCAAGAAAATACTAATACAAAGATTCAAGCTGTGCTGGTTAAGTCTTCCGCAGGTTATTTGTAATTTACATATCAGACCTATAATTTTGACAGCATATTAATGACTCTCAAGAGACAGTAAAGTCAAAGGCACAGAGAGGGTTAGTGAAAATCAGGGATTTTATTTTTGCTTTACATTTCTTTCATTTCTTTCATTTCTCTCTCTCTCTCTCTCTCTCTCTCTCTCTCTCTCTCTCTCTCTCTCTCTCTCTCTCTCTCTCTCTGCAGAACTCTTTTCTCCCTTGGACTGTTGCTGACAGTTTCTGGTGGCGATGAATCTCAATCAGGTTACCAGGGTAGTTAGCCAATCAGATTGCAAGTTGTCAAACCAGAGCCTTATAACAGGTATTATATGCCTCAGAACCCTGGTACTCCATTGATGAAATAGCCAATTCCGGGCCCATTAGTCTATAACAATAGAGCTGGAATTGTAAAGGAAAATGCAGTTGTATGAGAGGCTTGGGACAATGGACTGTGTAATTCTAGAGTCATTATCAAACACAGACGGAATGTTCTGCCTGAGGTCTCTACGCAGCCACTTTGCTCCGACACACAGACTGAAACCAAGGGCTTTCTATTCCATATGCAGTGCTGGGGGAGACTGCAATGTTGCTGCTGTTGTTTACTGATAATAACAGAGAGAGAGAGAGAGAGAGAGAGAGAGCAGTCAGAGAACAGTCAGAGTCAGTCTGAAGCAGTTTAAAAGGAGGCCAGGGCAGGAGGGGCTTTTTGAGTAACAAGGCTCAGCTGCTTGCCTGTGCACTTTGTTCACCAGCATCTGTTTCAATATAGAATTTGAAAGACGTCTTTCAGTTACAGTCTACCCTCGGCTATCTGACTATACACATCAATTATACTGTATGGTACACACAAATATACTTCATAATGGCAAGGGACCTGCACCAATAAAGTGTGCAGTGCATGAATTCGGACGTCTGTCACTTTCAGTTCACCATCACCTTGACCTGCAGCAGTCAGGTAGCTGAGCAGGGCCTGTATAAAATCAACAAGTCGGCGTCTTCATTACATTGCCTGGGACTCTCTCATGATACCGCACAGGCTCCTGGTTTTGATTTGATTCGTCACTGGCACAGTTTCATTCTGAAAGGAAAGAACATGAATAACAATTCAAAATCAAATGATAAACAACCCCAAGCTCCTTACAAGCCCCTGGATGACATGCCTGTGCTGCTTATTTCTGTTTTAGTTAACTTTATGAAAGCACTGTGCCAGTGGCAATTTGGAGTAAAGAGCTCTGAGAATCTAGTCATATACGTAACAACAGGCTCTGAGCACTGCAGTATAAAAGTACATACCCATTCACATATTATGCAAGGCAGTCAGCACAGGGCTGCGTGTGACGCATTTTGTTACTGAGCAGCATCTGTTGACGTACAGTACCAGCTAGAATCCGGAACTGAATGCACATTTGTAACAGCCATTTCCGTGAGTCTGTGTTGGGTTTATTGTACAAATCATCAACAGCATTTGTTATGGGCTAAAGTGATTATGCCTTTGTTGTACAGCTCTTGTATAAAAGCGGACGCTTCTTATGTAAATAACTATGATTGAAAGAGATGGCTTCTGTTTTTCACAACACGCTGTGAGATCATGGAATCAGATACCAGTGATGTTGCGCTCCAGATTGTGACTGAGATTCTTACCAGTCTCGAGGTTTATAAATAAAGATATTGCACCAGCGAGAGTGTAATTTACCCCCACGGCAGACATGCACGGCTCTGCGCACATTAAGCAGGTTTTCTGCTTGTCAGGGGAAGCATGCTTGAAATAACTTACAAATTCTCACTCTGAGCAATCTTAATTAGCATAACAGAAGCACAACCTTATTTATTACATGTCTGGTTAGTCACGGTCTCTCTAGAAGGCTGATGAATGAGACGCTCCGTTCCCTCCGTTCTGTAAAATGAGAAGCCTGTTGGACTTTGTGAACTGTCTTGACATTCAAGAGAGGTCTGAACTTACCATTAAAAACACAGTACAAAAATAGATCTAATAATTACAGAGAGGGCACAGAGAGTTACACACAGCACACACGCGGAGGATGGCTGCTCTGCCACACTAATCCTTTGTGTGTTTTGTCTGGGCAAACGATGCCACTGCAAAGTAAGGCTGTCACCTGGAGTGTCTTGGCCCTGGATTTCACAGCACTAGCGTGAAGGACCTCTGGAATGCTATGGGAAAGGAAGCAGCGCGTGGAATTTCACTTACCCAGCTCCATAAAGAGGCTCTTATTTTAAACGCTTTCTGCTATTGCAGCTTCGAGAGTTTCCACGGGGAATTCCTATTTGTTTTGTTGTTTTTCAGAAGAGGGGTCTGAATTGCCAACCAAACTCAGCAGTAAAATCCAACCACCAGTGTAGATGGTCTGAACTCACCCGGTACTGTTACATATTTTATTAAGTCTTGTATTGATCGTGGATTCATGGAGCCACACTCCTCAACCAATCAAAGTGACAGCTTTCTGGAGATTCCAGAACATCTTCTTTTGTTACAGGTGTCCCTCCAGCCCCCGTCCCTGTATGCATGGCAGACTCAAGGCATGGATAAAAGCATGTACTGTGCACTGTATGAAACAAGAAGACACTCTTACACCATTAGAGACAGGCTCAGCTACACATATTAACTTATTACCTTACCAGGTTGCAGCTATAGTTTCATACAGTCTATAATAGTTACATTTTGTCAGAATCAAATGTTACAGGCGGTAGCCCTCTGCATTACTCTGTACTACTTTTTGCCTTATAACAGTACTGTCATTTTATTGGATATTCATAATAAACAGATTGGCATATTATCTGATTAACAGTAATTCGTTTAATTAACACAACAATGTTTGGTTTCTTTTAACAGAGAACCTGAATGCTTTATTGAGGTGATGTGTGTGTTTTTTTCTGATCTCATAACAGAGCCTAATCACACTTCGTCTGAAACATTCATGCAATCGATTTTGCTTTTGCACACAGACTCGAGAGGGAGAAATTAACCTTTGGCTCTCTAATCCCCCATTCTCTGACAACAAAACTGATCAGTCCTGTGATCTTACAGGATCTGGCCTTGACTAGAATGTACTTTCACAATGAAAACAGGCCCTGTATTGACTTCAGGTAGACAGGCACACCACTCATAAATAAACCAACACTACTGGTACAGAAAAGCCAGAATGCTTTACTTTATACAAAGCTGCTCCGTTGTGGGATCCTATGGATTATCCAACCCTGAGGCGTGTCGCTGCTATGCTATCATTCTAGGGCAAGGGTAATGTCCCTTTGCTGAATGCTATAGTCTAATCCATAGATTTCTCATGGACCTCCTATGGCTCTTTTCATTTACACAAAAAATATCTCATTCAAGGCTTTTATTGGTTTTAAATGGACTTCAAGGGCAATCTGTTGTCTTTGGTACATACGAGTACTGTCAGACATCCCAAAGCTGTGCATTTTGCAGTCAGTTTAAATCTTCTCTTTCTCTGCTCTGCACTGTGGGCAGTTGGGGGCTGGGTTGCCCACAGCAGTAGTTTTATTCTGCGTCTCTCTCTCATTATTCCACCAGGGGTCTGTGACGGTGCAGAGAGTGAACTGTCTGTGTGTTTGCAGCATACTTGTTGAACTAAAGACTATAGGAGCCAGTGCTATGCCATGCAAAGCAGAGGCAAGCCCATAATCCCTTCCACTGGTACAGGATCACTTGCAGCTCCAGTCTCACTGAGTAACTGTTCTGGAAACTCAAGTGCAATTAGAGTGTTCATTAAGCCATCGGGATTTATTTATTTTGGTAGACTTTTGAGATATCATTTTGTATTTTCTTTGATTACATATTGTTGGATAAAATATCTAAATGATGTTCACATATATATATATATATATATATATATATATATATATATATATATAGAGGGCCGTAGCTCAACATTTAATAAGCAGATTGAAAATAAATAAATACATTTCAAACAAGAAAACTCCCTGAAGACATATCAACCATCTCCCAAAGAGCAGAATGAATATCCATGAGCATCCTGCTTCCTGGCTGGAATACGCTGGGCTGCTGACCAGCTTAGAAATGATTTATTTAGACTTCAGTGTAATTAGCTGAGGAGCAACTTTAAAACCAGGAGCTTAACAGTAAATGAAAAATGTAAATAGAAGCATGCGCTGAATTACAAATAATAGCTTCACAGAGTAGGAATTACTTTACATGACGAGAAAGAGGTCTCCATCGGGATTGAGGCTGTGTGTGTGTGTGCGTGTGTGTGTGTGAGAGGATGTCACTCCAACCTCAGCATGACCAGAAACATCAACAAATACAACACTGTTTATCACAGCACAGAGATCTGAAAATCACAAAACAACAAAGAGGATCTTCAAATAAATGCATACAACTATGGCCAAAAGTTTTGCATCACCCTATAAAATTAACTCGTTTTGCTTTATAAAGTTTAATGAAACCTGCTGAATAATGTTACGTTAACATTTTGAATTACACACCGCTTTGTAGTTTTCCATATACTTAAAACGGACACAAATTCAAAAATGTAACATTTCAAAATCTAACATGAAATACTGTACTACATATGGCAGGCATTTCATGATGTTAAATAAATTATCTAAATTATGTTCATCTATATTTTTTTAAAGTTCAATCCTAAAATGGTCGGTGATGCAACACTTTTGTCCATAGCTGTAGACTAGGATTGTGGACAAAGATTTGTCTGCTTCCGTGGTTTAACCTCCTCTCAGGGACAGAGGTCAGAATGCATTGAGGCAGTGTGTCACACAACACTGTTTATTCCACAGGGGATCTGGCACTGGCTCTCACCCACACTCTCTTTTATCTGAATGGATCCTTTTATCTGACATGCTTGTAACATACCTCCCTCCCATATAAAAATAGAAATGATTGCTGTTTAACGAGAGGCAATATCAAAAGCATTGGTACTCTACTCTAGGAATTAAGGGCTGGTAATCACTGAGGAATAGTCACTTGGACCCATTCCCTTGACAACCTGTGGGTAGCTCTTCAGCTATATTTTGGTGTGTTTAATAAGGCTGTCTTACCCATCAGCGCTGGTGCAGAGAGAGAGGCAGGGTGGAGGGAGGGTGTTGTTGCTGTGAGATCATTCTGGGCTCCCATCCAAAAACCTGTCCGCAACTCATTGCAGGAGAGGCGCAGAAGGAGCAGTGATTGGCACCCATCTCAAATGAAGCTGCCATGAAGAAATTGATTAAAGGAAGATAAAAACAAGAGGGAGAGAGAGCGAGAGCGAGAGAGAGAGCGAGAGAGATCAGGGAAATTAGCTGGAAGACTAAAGCCAATTAAAGTGACAGACTGGATCTCTGTGTCTCTCTTTTTTCTTTTTTTTTGTATCTTCTTAAAAGGGTTGTTCTTTGAACAAAGACAAGGGAACTGTTGCTATTAAGATGTCCCTGAACATTATTACATACAGCATTCCAATAAGAATAGATATTAAGAGACCCCCCCCCCGCGCTCATTAGAGATCCCTTTAAACCACATTCCACTTGAAGCAACAGAGCCCTGATTCCAGCCTTCCTGGCAGATTCAGAGAACACTGGCAATAACTCAATACTGGAGAACCCGGAATAACTCGGAATGATTGCAAACATCTTAGATAGTAAGGGACACATAGAAAGCATTCAAAATGCCATCTGAAGCTACTTTCTCTTTAATTAGGGCTCAACTGGATTTTACTCATTTTAGCCTTAAGGTGAAATTCGTTGTGTGGCATAGACTGTAATGATTTTGGATGTGAAGTGTAACCGGTCTGTATAGATTTTCCTGTGAGGTCTTTGGTCCCCGACCCCTCACTGAAGGGTAGCGAGGAGACGATCATTAAATGGACATCACTGCTCAAGACAAAGTCCTAAATGTAAACAGATAATCGGAAGGCTTTTACAAGGCAGGCAATGAGTGGGTTTACTGCGACAGCACACTCAGACCACGAGTCTATTAAAAGAGTATCATTAAAACACTTCACAAGCTCGTAAATCTTTTCTAACACTCTCGTGCAAGCTTCTTGGAAACAAAACAAGACAAAATGAACTGCCAGCAGCACCTCGTCTTGGGACAGCAGAGCTGGATTTATTCAAGATGTTAGACAAACTGGGAACCCTACTCACAAACTAATAACATTACTGTACATGCACCCTACTCACAAACTAATAACATTACTGTACATGCACCCTACTCACAAACTAATAACATTACTGCACATGCACCCTACTCACAAACTAATAACATTACTGTACATGCACCCTACTCACAAACTAATAACATTACTGCACATGCACCCTACTCACAAACTAATAACATTACTGTACATACACCCTACTTACAAACTAATAACATTACTGTACATGCACCCTACTCACAAACTAATAACATTACTGTACATGCACCCTACTCACAAACTAATAACATTACTGCACATGCATCCTACTCAGAAACTAATAACATTACTGTATATGCACTCTACTCACAAACTAATAACATTACTGTACATGCACCCTACTCACAAACTAATAACATTACTGCACATGCACCCTACTCACAAACTAATAACATTACTGTACATGCACCCTACTCACAAACTAATAACATTACTGTACATGCACCCTACTCACAAACAAATAACATTACTGCACATGCACCCTACTCACAAACTAATAACATTACTGTACATGCACCCTACTCACAAACTAATAACATTACTGTACATGCACCCTACTCACAAACTAATAACATTACTGTACATGCACCCTACTCACAAACTAATAACATTACTGTACATGCACCCTACTCACAAACTAATAACATTACTGTACATGCACCCTACTCACAAACTAATAACATTACTGTACATGCACCCTACTCACAAACTAATAACATTACTGTACATGCACCCTACTCACAAACTAATAACATTACTGTACATGCACCCTACTCAAACTAGTAGCTCTACTGTAGTTATAGCAATCATGAATTTTCATTTTAAAACATGATATCTAGTACAACACTGGGTGAAAGGAAATATCTGTTTCCATTTAAAACCACTGTGGGGTAGCGAGGGTTGAAAAAAAAAAATATTTCAATATTTTTTATACATTTTTTTGGATTAAGTGCAATGCTGGAGAAAGAGAAATCTATTTTAGGACTCTGACATTTCAGAGTTATATTCCTTGTTATCCAGGGCAGAATATCTAGTAAACTGTATGTAAACTACGAATACAATGTCATGAATCCCACTTTAAATACAGTGTGCGAGTATTTACCCTTGTCTAATTCATTTGCTGTCAGAACCAGACGACGCTCAGATGAATTTCTGAGGTTACCTTTATCACATACAATTCCTGTGTGTTTCACACCACCAGAGTATGGGACAGGATTCCTTTGTTCATAAAGACAATAAATCCCTCCCAGGCTATTCGAAGCAGCTTGAGAAGATCTGTGTTCATTACAGCTTACTGTTTGTAAATATCCTTCCTGTGCACTGCATCTGCATCATATCTCTACCCTGAGCGCTGCACTGTAGGCTTGTAAAGACTGATTTGAGTTGACACCATCTTGTGCTCTAAATACATTTTAAATTACTAGCTGATACATACAGTTATGTGAGTTTTTTTTCCTTTGGAAGGCTGCCAAAGACAAGTATACCCTAGACGCTTAATTTTTTAAAGAAAGAAAAAACACATTGGCATACCAATGGTATCAGAATGGCATACGGCATAAGGCTGCTTTCTTGCTGTTCCATATCAGTATGTGCTATTGTACCAGGACGATCATCTGTTGCGTTGTCATTGTGGGTTCTGCTTCAGAGCAGTGTCTCGAATTACTGTGTGTTTACATCATAGCTGCTTAGTAAATACATGTGCACTTACACATAGTTACAATGTTATTATGCATAGTTACAGTGTACTTAATCTGTAAATCTTTTTGCCAGATAAAACCCTGTCCCTAAACCTAACCCTAACCCTGTGTTACTTACATATATTGTGCAAAAAGATTTACACATGAAGTACATTGCAACTGTGCATAATAACTCTGTAATTACGCATGTATTTACTCAGTAGCTACGATGTAAAAACACACAGTAATTTGTTTCTCAGACTCCTGTGCCCAGACACCCCCAGTGTTGCAGTCGGCTGCAGTTCTTGATATTGATGTGTTTGATTCTCGGCTGTGATCCTTCACACTCTCTGTCCCTCCCTGAGGTTGCATGTTTCTGAATTGTTAACGTTATTAATGACCCTTTCTCTTAGCCAGTCCAGTCGGATTTGATTTGTTCTGTCAGTGTGGCACCGGTGGATTTATGCTCCTGTGGATGCTGGCTTAGTGCACAGCTTGTTTTTCTGATATAGATCAGGACACCAGCAGTAGGGGTCTGGCAAATCCATTTTCGTATAGGCAGTCTCTGAGGGCATGGCGTGCTCTAGACTGGATTGTGTTTCAGTTTCCAAACACAGCACTCTGAAACACCCCTTTCACATCAACAGCCTTGTTCCAAGAATCACCACTCATCGTGACATGGGGCCCTCGTGCTCATGAAGATATCGTCACCTCGCTGATCCACACGGCTCTTTCATTCTGCGTGATATACTGATAGGTGCACTTCTACAGGGCCGTGCATCTCACGAAGAGACGGGCCAGTGTAACACAACACAAAGGAAGCTGATGAGTACACTGACGCCTGGGAAGCAGCTTTTAAATTTTAAACCATAAAGAGATAACAGCAAACAACCAGCGATTATAATTATTTGAATAATACAATCACAGAAAAAAGAGATAATTAAATACAATATATAAAAAATTAAACCCAAAGTCAAGCTCATGGGAACAGGAACATATTTATAAAGGATTAGTCCAGCTCCTCAAGAGGCTAATGCTTTATTTTGAGTGGCTGAAATAAGTAGTTAACTGATAAGCAATTACCCTTTTATTGAAGTTCAGTTCCATGTCAATATATAGTCAATAAATAAATGTATTTATCATTATTATTCCAAAACTCAAACAAAAAGTTACCCAAAATGTCTCTGTCATTTAAACAGTGATAAAGGCATTCTCATCAAAATCATTTCCTACAAAACTTGTATATATGAGAACCATATGTACAAATATGAATGCCAATCCTTATTTAATAATATGCACATCATAAAACAGTAAAACATCTGCTGCATATTGAGACAAGCTGCTTCCATGAAGTCACAGATCTGTGCACGAATGATCCACCGTGCTACAGAGGTGACCTTAGCCCTGCTGTCTTGGAAAACATCTCGAGAAACTCTCAGGGACGAAAGAGGATCAATTTACTAATCAAACATCAATCTGGCAAGCGGTTAACGCACACTGAGACAATCAGAGCGCTCAATCAATTATCTTAGTGAGCGCTGGAGGAACGCGGACAGGTGTGCACTGCACTGAGAGAAAGAGAGAGAGCTCTAATCAACCAAGCAGTATTAATGATGTTATCTGTGTTATTGGAACATATGCTTCTAAACTGAAGCACATTGCGATACAAGAACACAGCAGTCTTTAGTTTTTTTTTCAGGATTTTCTTTCTTTGGCATTTCTCCACTGTTTCAATGCGTTTTTAATGAGCTTTTATAGGGCTCCCACTGAAATGTTCAACTGCTTTTTATAAACCTTTTAATGGGGAAGTGATAGGACCACTGATTTCAGAAAACAGCTTGTGTTATAATATTGCAGTGAACAAGATGTAGCAATCATGCATGGAAAAATGGAAAGCAGCAGCTCTCGTTCAGGCAGCGGGAATGGATTTTGCAACACATAAGAGTCATGGAAAATAGAACATACTTGCTGGATTTAAAGCTGACAAGCTCTTTCTCGCACCCCGATTTGAATGCTGTGGTTTAGCTGAGGACAGCTGAGGCTCCAGCTCTCCTGATGGACGCATTTGTTAGTGTGAAGCACCTCCGAACTGCTTGCTGTCATTTTGCCAGGTATCCTTTAATGACCCTTCTCAAAGTTACCCTGGTGAATTTGCTGGGTAATGTAGCATTTTCCAAAGGTATACTATAGTACTCCTGGTTTTACAACCTTACTAATAGCTGATATTTACACCTTATTTCCCAGTTCATACAAGAATTCCACCTGAATCTCTGCCCCATGGTGGCACCACCCTAAACGTTTGACCTTGTGACTTTTCTCCTGCTGGTGTTTGCCTCTGATTGGTTTCTCTGTGTTTTAAGACACCTTGCTTTGCATGTATCAAGCTAAAGCCTTTATGAAGGAAAGCCATGATGTACTATACGTATAAGATGTGTGTCAGTTGTTTTGGACAATTCTGTTTTTCACACGTGCAGAAAACAAATAAAATCCTTCATCTTCTAACGTATTCCCAAAGGCGTCCAGCTGGAGTGGAAATCTGTTTGCATGGCTGGTGCTAAAGTTTACAGTATGGAGAAATGCAAAGAGCTGTGGAAGGAGTTTGACGCTTGATTCGGGTGATAATTATCCACCTAGCCAATCTGTTGCATGTGTGAGGTGGGGGGGGGGAGGGGGGGAGTCGTTTCTGTGTGGGGGGGGGGGGGTCGTTTCTGTGTGTGCGTGGGGGGGCGTTGTTCTGTGTGTGCATGAGCTTGTCTCTGTGTATCTGAGTCTAGTGTGTGTGTGTTTATTAGTATTATTCCAACATTGCATTTATTTATTTTATTTTTTATTCATAGATACATGATCAGTTTCCTGCTTAAGAGTTTGTCTCCTGAAGTGAAGCATTGGATCCCAGGTCTGTGTGACTGTGTGCATATTCTACTTGGTGTATATAAGTCTGTGTGTGGGGGGGGGGGGGGGGGTCTCACTTTATAAGAAAACCATGAAAACACCTCCAGGTGAGAGCCAGCTTCATCACGCCCTTTCAAACTGTGTGGAGTGGAGAACAGAACATAGCAAGGTGTGATGTTTCACGGGTGTTCAGCTGGAGAGATAGAACGGGTTTTTATTCCACACTGTCCATCCAATTGTATTGGGTTGAGCGGTAGGTGAAGATTAGGCTGGGGTTTAAAGAGAATGTTTTTCTTATTGAATACAGTGTTTAAGAGCAACGGGGGGGGGGCACGTCATGTTTTTCATTGTCTACTTCAGAAGGGTTTTATGGGCTGTGGTTTGTTGTTAATAAAGATATGATGCTGTCCTTTTAGAATTACGTTTTTATTATTATTATGTTAAGAATCCAGTAATAACAATGTCATTACAAACACATTATTCAGTGATACAGTCAAGTTGTCAAACTGTAGTAGTGGCACAATTCTATTGACAATGTCCTGAAAGAAAGAAAGAAAGAAAGAAAGAAAGAAAGAAAGAAAGAAAGAAAGAAAGAAAGAACACAGTTTCTTTTATATCCTCTTTATAAAAGCTGGTAGATCAATCCTATACAGTGAAATAACTGCCGGTTTTGCAACACACATTCATCAGCAGCAAGGCTGAATGAGTTATTCAGCATTCAAATGAAACTGTCTGATTCATCTGAATGTTAGACAGAGGCATTCCATCTGGAAGGAAGGTGTTGGATGTTATTCGCTGGAGTTTCTATTTAATGTGTTCTCCTTTTGTGATTTGCACAGCAATGTCTGTCTGTTTCTATGCAGTCTCACTCTGCTCCTTTTACGGTTTTCACCATAATAAATAATGCAGCAGTTCCTTGGTAAATGCCATGCAACCCCCCAGGACACCATTAAAACAGGGTGATTTGCACCTCAAAGGTTAATTTCTAGTAAAACGTTTGAATAAATACTATGCAAACATTAAAACTGCCACTGTATAACATACGCTGATAAGCTGCTTATCTGATTTCATATATTTAAGACCTAGTTCAGGGGTTAGGGTTAACCTAGTTTCGAATGCACTCTCTCACCATCTTTCCATCTCCTTGGCTCTCTCTTTCATCTTTTTCATCATCTATCTCTTCTCTTGCTCTCCCTCATGTCCCTATTTCTTCTCTCGCTATCCCTTTCTCCCCTCTCTGTCATCTCTCCCTTCCCCATCTATCTCTTCTCCCTTCTCCTCTTTCTCTCCCTTTCTCCCCTCTCTCTAGTCATCTCTCCCTCTCCTTGTCTCTCTCTTCTCTTTTCCTCTCTCTCCCTTTCTCCCCTCTCTCTAGTCATCACTCCCTCTCCCTGTTTCTCCTCTTCTCCTCACTCTCCCTTTCTCCCCTCTCTCTAGTCATCACTCCCTCTCCCTGTCTCTCTTCTCTTCTCCTCTCTCCCTTTATCCCCTCTCTCTAGTCATCTCTCCCTCTCCCTGTCTCTCTCCCACTCCTTGCTCACTCATACATTCCAGTGCAGCACCAAGGGAGCACTCTAAGTGGGCCCATTGTGCTCCTGCTAAAGACATCAATGAGTCTTTGGAGAGAAATTAAAGCAGGCTCGCTCCCATGCATCGGTAATGGGGAGCTCTGTTTCCAGCTGCTGCTGTGAGGAGCCAGAAGGAAGGAGCTGGAAAGCCATCCAGAGAGATTCAACCCAAGTTCAGTGAGCTCTCAGGCTTGGAGGTGCAAACAAATCAAATCTAATAGTCCTCTGCTTTAAATCCTGTCAGTGATCATGACGGCCGCCATGTTCATGATCAAATAAAGGCTGTAGTCGTGTGTACGGTACTAAACAGACCCACATAATTTCTTAAACGTTAATTTAGAGGGAACAATTATTTATCCCCTGTTTTCCAGTTTTGCTTCTTCACCGCATTAAACCAGAACTTAAGGTTCATCTCATGATCTCTAAATGTGGCGACTCTACAAAGCCAGCATGTGAACCTGCACTCCCCTGACTGTGACCCTGCACACAAACCAGATGGGTCTTTACCAGGGGAGGTCCTCAGAGACCTCCTATAGAATGAACTTGTTTTGCTTCATAAAGTCGAATGCAACCTGCTGAATAATGTTACATTAACATGCGTTTAACATCTCAAAAATGCTGTTCATTGGATTTCATTCCCCTTTGAACTGAGACACAACTTGGTTACAGTCAAGAGCAATTGAATTGTCTGTGGACTATCTGAAGCAGTGCTGGTTTCCAGGTGTCCTGTGTGTGGTAGATTGGAGGCTGCTTGTTCAGTGTAGCCCTGGGCAGAGTTAAAGGGTAAAGGGGCTGCTGCTGCACGCAGTGACTTCACAGGGATAGAGAATTACTCTGATGTGTCTACAAGGAGAGCTGCCTGTGCTGCTGCTGCACAGAAATGTTCTGCCTCTGGCTCGAAGTTATCATTTTATTCTCTAGCACATCAGGCATAAAGAAGCTTTATTTAGCAGGTTTGAAAATTGCTTGGGGGGGGAGGGGCGTGGATACTGGCAAAGCTGACGTGAGCCTAATTCTCTCAGGAATCGTTTCAAATTTATTGTGTGCTGGCAAAGGTTGTTTTAAAAGAAGACTCAAGCACCGTTTCTGTAATTTAATACAGCTCATTACAGTGCATATGTTGCAAGTGTCCAGTAGAGGCCAGTCCAGGAGTTGGGATGAAGTCACCAGAGGCACAGGCACTCGGCTGGGTCTCAGGGCAGCTTAACATTGGACCTGGAGGAAACTGTTCATACACAGGAATAATATTTATTTACTTTTTAATGCTGGTGTTTGTGAATTAATGAGGAACGAAAGCACAGCTCCAGTCAGGCAGAGAGAGAGGGAGAAGGAGAGGGAGAGATGGGGAGAGAGATAGAGGGGGAAGGAGGGAGAGAGAGAGAGTGGGAGGGAGGGAGAGAGAGAGCGAGGGAAGGAGAGAGAGGGGGAGAGGGAGAGAGAGAGAGGGAGGGAGATTTTCCATGCACTGCACATCCATTTTACTATATAGGCCTCAGATGTGTAGTTTTGAAATAATTTTTTTTGAAATTTCAAACCACAATGGGTCATATTTTGAAAGTGTTTCCTCCATTCAATATCTGGTACTACACAGGTTAGGAATCTCTGTTTGCAGACCTTGCTTTCAGATAGTCATACACTTCCTTTCCTGCCGGTAACCAACCAGCTGCTTCTCCAGCTTCCCTTCCTCTCTGAGCAGGGCCACGTCTGTCACGGGAGCATGTTTTTATTAATCAGCACAGGCAGGTGGCTTATAGCCAACTGAACTCTAAAACGTCCCAAGGAGGCTAAGAGTGTGTGATAAAAATGTGGTGCAAAATCAAGACAGTTATCAGGGTCCTCATGTAGAGAGTGACAGACAGAGGGACGGATTTACATGATCAATGCATACAAAGCAGCATGCTGCCGGGGCTTCAGCTTTGTGTCTAGCCCCTGTAATTTGATGAGTATTAGTACATGCTTGCTTCTTTACAGAATGGAGTCCGTAGTGCACATGTGAAGGGTTAAACATACCCTAGTGTTGGAGTTCCAGATCATTAATTGTATTCTCTATCACTCTGCACAGTAACCCTTACACAAGCAGTTAGAAGCTGTATTTAAAACACAGCATGCATCTTTCAGCCTGGGGCTGACTCTAGCATTGCCCTTCTTTAAAACCCAAATCACACAGCAATTTAGACCAATAGCTCATGAGAAATTCGAACATCAGTCATCCCTCAGGAGGTTCCTCTGAATGTCACCTGGAAATCTGGACCAAAAAACTGATGCAAAATTGCAGAAGAGAGTATGGTTTGTATACCAGAGAGTTTACCATTCTGCAAGTTCCACACATAAAGGATCTAGGATGTAAGCAAAGGACCATGAGGTTTTAACTCTCCTGGAATGCTGTGTCCGGTGACAAAAAAAAATACACATGGTTGAAGTTAAGAAGGTAGAGGGAAGGGCAATAAAGCAGAATGACATTGATTGATCGGGTCACTGAGTTATCAATGTGTAAATAGAATCATATGAAATGAATATAATAATCCTTGGATTTCTTTTCTTGGTGAAACGCCACACATTACAGGCTAAAACGACTCCTGTCCACGTGGTTGTCTGTTGACTTGCCTGTGTGTTTCCCTGCTAACTGGAGGTACGCAGTCACCGTCACATCCCCACATTCTGGTAGACCGTAGGTATCCAGTCCCGGTGCTGGAGGACCATTCCACTCCAGGCTTAACAGGTAAAGTGATATAATTAACTGCTTCAGGGTCTGGGTGGAGATTTCATTGGTTCAATTAAACGATTTAGAACAGGGTTGGAACAAAGACCAGGAGTGGAAGGGCCAGCTTTGGACACCCCAAACACGATTAGTCAATGTGCATCATAGTTTGAAACCCTACCGACACTACCTATCTACTGAGCGATCAACACGCTTTGAAAACGCGATTGTGATTGGAAATGATTTGCACCCCGTGGACACGGGGTACTTGGAACTAATTGTCTGGTAGCTTGAGCTAATAGTTAATTGAAATTGTAAATATTTATATTGATATCTTAGAGTGTCCTGTAATGCAATAGCATTAATACTGTATCCACACTACCTTAAAAAATGCACCATCAGCAATCACTGAATTCAGTGAAAGACTCACCTGACACAAAGCCCTGTTGCTGCATGAACGACCACAGCAGGTGCACTGTGCAATCCTCTTGCCTGTTCACTGTGCTGTCATTGCTGTAGTCATGTGCTTGAGTTTCTTCAGGGTTCACAAGCTGCTATTGTGGGGTCCCTGTGGGATTTCTCACAGAGTTTATATTTGCTCAGTGTCTGACAGTAAGCGATCTGATCGGGTTTGCTTTGAGTAACTCAGTTAAATTAGGAAATGGACAGTTACTGCCTACAATAAAGATCTGATTGAATCGAGATACCTCTAATTAAAGTTAAAGGCAGGGCTGGAGGAAGATGGAGAGAGCTGGCAGACTCCTGTCTCTAGTCTTTGGTCCCTGTGCTGGGATTCATTATCCCGGCAAAAGTCAGGTCTTTCCTTTGTTCAATTATTCAGAGTACAGTCACAGACTGTGTTTAAAATTTCATGGTAAGCAATGTTCAGGCCTGTGCTATTTGAGGATGCTTCCATCTAAAATAGCTGCTTTGTATCTGTTGTGTTCCAGGCGCTACCCACAGTGAGACAGCCAGCGCTCCCCGTCCTCCGGCACCTAGCATTGGCAGCCTGTCAAGAGGGAGCTTCATATGAAGAGTGCCAGCAGTGTTTTTAAAAAATGCATAACGAACGCCCCCCTGATTCATGCAGGTTATTTTACACACATCCTGGATGTGCCTAATGTTCGGAATATTTTAAAAATGTGCCAAAAGTAGCAAAGATATATTTGACATATTTCTTGAGAAATATATTTCTTTTTGATGATCTATGGGAAGCCATAGAGAGCAAAATACATTTATCCTGCTTCCGCTGCACTGAATTCACACTTGAGAGAATGTGCACTGGGGTGCTGTAAAGACACCAACCTCAATTAGAATTGATTTTTCTGTTGAAGAACTCTCCTGAAATTCAGTCACCTACAGTATCAAAGTTGTATGTTTTGTATAAACTGCAATCAATTAATTGAATTTGCATTATCTGAATCCAATAATTTAGAAGCAGCGAAAAGAAAATCCATTTTCATACTAAGTGGTCCTGTAACAATCACACACTAAACCCGTTCAATTTTTTTTTTTTTTACTTCAGAAATAAACAATTTCCAAATACCAGTACCTCTGTGAGTGAGATGATGAGCAGGTCTCTTTGAAACCGCTGTGAGTGAGATGATGAGCAGGTCTCTTTGAAACCTCTGTGAGTGAGATGATGAGCAGGCCTCTTTGAAACCGCTGTGAGTGAGATGGTGAGCAGGTCTCTTTGAAACCGCTGTGAGTGAGATGATGAGCAGGTCTCTTTGAAACCGCTGTGAGTGAGATGATGAGCAGGTCTCTTTGAAACCGCTGTGAGTGAGATGATGAGCAGGTCTCTTTGAAACCGCTGTGAGTGAGATGATGAGCAGGCCTCTTTGAAACCGCTGTGAGTGAGATGGTGAGCAGGTCTCTTTGAAACCGCTGTGAGTGAGATGGTGAGCAGGTCTCTTTGAAACCACTGTGAGTGAGAAGATGAGCAGGTCTCTTTGAAACCTCTGTGAGTGAGATGGTGAGCAGGTCTCTTTGAAACCGCTGTGAGTGAGATGATGAGCAGAAACCTTTGGCCTCCTGCATGCCCTCATTAGTCTGCAGACCTTCGGGAGGATTTATAGAGGATTGATTTTATTATTGCTGGGACTTTGTTCTGGGCCATCAGCATTGCCAGAAACTCTTAGATGGAAAGGGGCTCAATGATCTTCAGGGTCTTGTACTACAAAGCAGATGTAATTGCACACAAAGGAAATCCATTGGGATACACGTATGAATCATTAAGGATTTGTCAAGATGTCCAGGGATGGAAATAAGGCTCCTATTGCATAGTAGTTTCATCCATTCCAGGTTTTACTATGAGCTTGATTTTCCACAGTGTGTGTAGGTAACGAGCTCAGGTGGGTCTTATTAAATTCATAGTGAAACCAGGAATGGATCCAACCTGTATGCAATGGGAATCTCATTTCCATCCTGTAAACAGAACAGAATTCTAAAGTAAATAAACAGACACTTCTTATAACTCACCACATGAATATTGTACTGAGAGAAATAACGGGAGGAGTCTCTGCCCATGGTGCAGCCACAGTGTGCACATGTTCCTATTCTGCAAGACCAGTGGAATCGCATTGGGATTACAATCCACACTGCTGGTAATCCATTGCAGTCCCATGGTACCATATCTGTACCAGACAGACAATGTGCTGCCGTATCAGGACCACTGAAAGCTGAAGAACAGCTACACAATCCAGAATATCGGTGAAGGAGGGGAGGAAGTGTTATCAGTGATGGATCTCTGCATAATAAATAAAGTCAAGTCTGTGTTTAAATAAATAAAGTACATTAATCTGCAAAATATTGATTCTGGATGCTGTGCAAATTGACTGCAAATTTGTGTTTGTAATGAATGTGTTCTATAATACTGTAAGGGGCGCAGAACCTCTGGTGAGTCTCAGAATACTTTTATAATTGCATTAAAAAAGACTGGGGTTAAAATACTACATTGACAGCAGGAACAGGGCACTGTCAGAATGTGCTGAACAGAAACACCCGCCTGTAAGTTCCAGTCGCAAAGATAATCAATGGGTGGTAATAAGAGCCATTGATTAGTGCCGTGGTAATGAGCTCCTTCATTGTGAGTGCACCATTGACAGTTACAGCTGATGTATGGGATTATGACAGCTAATGGCTATGGGGCTCTGTGGCTTAAAGGGGGGGTGCTTTTCAATCATTTTTGGGGTAATTTAAACAGTCAATCGATTTGCCCATCTGGCCTAATTTACGTTGGGACAAGTGACAATTTATTGCATAATAATGATTACAAATTAGGGCATCGCTTGATTTTCAAATTACAGGGAAGATGAGCTAACAATTCAGCAGTGAAGAGATTTCATTCACTGCTGTGTTGCATAGAGACAGGCTCCTAAACATAGTTAACATCATCCCTCTGCAGAGAAGGTGAAGCAGAGAAAGAGAAAGAGAAAGGGAGGCTCTTATACTCTCTGAACAGCCTCCCTCTGCTGTGGGCTGACGGAGCAGAGAAAGAGAAAGGGAGGCTCTTACACTCTCTGAACAGCCTCCCTCTGCTGAGGGCTGATGGAGCAGATAATATACATCAGCTTTAAAAGAAACTTGCCAGTTTCACATGCTGATGCTTTCCATATTCAATATTAGACAGTGTTTGTTTCCATTCTTAATGCATGCTAAACTTCACATGACCTTCGCATGGTTTTGTTGTTGGGTTTTTACTAATTGTGATCCTGTTTGTTGACTTGGACTTTGCTCCGCACGTTCAGTATGGCCCCTCGTCAATAGGAAACAGCCTGTAGTGTCAACATTGTCTTTTTACTCTCAGTCTTTCTCAGTCTCCAGGGCTTTGCTCGTCTGCCGGGGAGATTCAGTCATATGAAGTGAGTGACCTTGTCATCAGAATTGTAAATACCATCTCATAGAGGAACCTGCAGCCTGTGTGTTCCACTTTGAATGACTGCCTCTTTAGGGATGTATACAGTGAGACTCTAAAGCTGTGCAGGAATACTAACCTCTTCCCTCGCTGCTGGGGAGCGCTTCAGACAGTAAATGTCTGGACTGAAAACATGCTGTCGAGTGCTCACAGAGAACGATACGACAAGCGGACCAATCAGACCAATATCCTAGATATCAAAATGATAACTCAAAACATGGCATTAGATTGTATTGCAAAGAATAACAAAATTAGCATTGCTGTTAGCAGCACCATTACAACATGTGGAGGGAAACGTTTTTTAATGTATTAAAAAAGGGACGCTCTTCAAGCAATCACTCAGAGTATTTTACAGCTTTCATGTGAATAAAAAACAGCCACTTCAACTTCAGCTAGTACAATTTAAACAGACTTTTTTTGTTAAATTCACTGAGAAGCAAAATTGTAGAAAAAGAGATCCGCGATTGCTCTGTACTGCTCATTCTGTAAGGAGAACTGTAGAACGCTCTCTTCACAGAAATAACAAAGTGCATTTATAATGTACAGTGCAGTATTGCTTCTGATTACAGATACATAATTGAATGTGTTGTAAGTTATAATTAAAATCAATATTAATATTGCCTCTGGGGGTTCTTCTCATGCATTCTAACTTGAACAAATACACACGTGCTTTCTATTTTATGGGTAAAGCATGAATCGTCTCGGTCAGAGAGCCGACATTTTTAAAGAGCTCTACCGCTGCACAGACTGGCACACAGTTTAATGAGCAAATTGATTTACATTTCCAGTAGAATTAATTACAAAGCCTTGTGGCTGTATTAAATTAGTATTTAACCACCACTCTGATAGCTGAGTGCATGTACATGGGTATACTCCGTGCTAATCACAAAGCAGAAGGAAGGTTTTCAAGTGCACAGAATAGCCTGGAGTACATAGATGATGTTTTATTTTTGCTAAGACCATACTGTGATGGTTTCATGTAATGGAGTGTTATTCCATTCCAGGTTTTACAGGTATCATCAAATGATTAAGTGTATTGGGACCTGGTCAGGGGTTTCATTCTATAACTAAGGACATGGTTGGAACAAAGACCTGGGATGGAAGTACAGAGGTTGCCTCACCATAGTGCAGACACAGTCCTATTAATGGGTGGGTGATGCTCCCAGGGGAAAGGTCAGGGTTGGATCTTACAGTAGCACAGTTCATATCAATATGGCAGGTCCATCTAGCAGCGACCCTGCTGTGACCCCACTCTCGCTGTGACTGTGGGCACACTGGCTGTTCAGGGAGCAAAGTCTAATGAAGTCTAGTGAAAGCATGCTAATAAGGAAAGAGGTATGGCAAAGAATATTAAAGATGTCAGTGATTGAGGCTCTGTTTTGTACGGCTAATCCGCTTATCAATTCACAGTGCAATGATGAAAAATAACACATGCATAACTTACTATCAGAAATTCTGAGATCAAACCTAATAAATGAAATCTAGTAGACCAACGTTTTAACAGGTCTTCATGAGTCTCTATTAGAATCTATTTGAACTGGTTAGACTACATGGATGGCCTAAGAGCTGAGAATGGAGCCCAAATGGGCTGACCAGTCCTTGTGTTTAACATCTGTGTTCCTGTGAGAAAATAAAATACTGAAAATACTTAACTCTATACTGAACTCCAGTCGCTGCCACTGCATATCTAGCTTCAGAGTTGAGGCTGCTCAGGGGTTGTTGCTTCCTGTTATTGATTCCAGGGAGGCTGACATAAAGTTTGGAAGTTCACTGTATGAAGAGCGGGTCAGCAGGTCACAAAAATGCAATTAAATGAAATAATAGAAAAAAAACATCACCTATAAAAATAAAATGGATGAATAATTCATGGCAGAAGTCATTATAATTCCAGCAGTTGGTTTGTGTGCCCCTGGCTCTAGAGAACGATACTCAGGATGCCACCGATCCACTCGGCTGCTGCCTGTCACGGCTCGGTATCTCTGACCTCTGCACTCCCAGGAGTTTGAAACCAGTGACTAAGAGCCGTGGGTAAGCAGTGAGGTCATGGCAGGGCACAGGTTTCTCTATCTCTCTCTCTCTCTCTCATTAAGTCTGCGTGCTGCGCAAAGCCCTGTGAATTATTCAGCTCTGCCTGCCGGGGATCTCCAGCTCTCGTAAATCTCGGAGGTCTGAGCCAGTCAGGGGGGCAGCCAGGGCTAAACGAAGCTACAGATCAAAGTGAACCCTTTAGGGGGAGAGCAAGCTATTGAAATGGCAGCACAATGGTGATGCAACAAAACCTTGAACACTTTCTTCTTTTAGAACGAGACAAGAAAGCGTGGCTTTAGGAGATTTGACCTGACTAAAAGCTAAGAAGAATTACGTACTGACCAGGCAAGAACCTGATGCTTTTAGTAGTTTAGAGTTCTTGTTAGGGTGACTGTTTAATGTTCCCAGTGACAGCTCGGTTTAAACCAGCCTGAATCTCTGCTTAGCTCTCCCTGATCTGATGAGATCACATTGCATATGCTAGCTGCTACTGAAGCGAAACTGATTGTGAAGTGTACTGCAGCAGCCGCGATGCTGTGAAAGAAATCCCACTCAATTAGCATTATCACTCAGCACCGACTCCTGAGTGTGTGTGTCACAGATATGCAGCTACATTGTACAGTCCAATCTGAATGCCTTGTGATCAAACATTGATCGCAAACAAATCTTTAACTATTGATCAGTAGGCAGTGACTATGATTAGATACTGTACTGTTTGCACTTGTACCCCAGGAGCTAGGCTGCATCGTTACTGTTGTAAAGTGTTACAGTCCAGTAACAAACACAGTTTTCAAAAACAATGGCACTCTATTGATATTGAATAACTGGCCCCTGGCAAGTTTGTGGTAATTCTTTGAATTGAACTGTGTTACACCGGATTAACTGTAATGAAACTGTAATGAAGACAGAGCTACTGACAACAATGGGATGCTTTGATAGCAATACTACACTGAACCAGGGTCAGCTATTGTTATTGAGCTGGCAACACTGGAGATTGTGCATTACTTTGGTAGCAATGGTACTGCATGGGCATTAGTCATGGCACAATAAAAGAGGTAGGGAAGGAGGAAGGGGCAGTGAGAGAAAAGGAAGAGCAGAGAAAGGGGAGAAGAGTGAAATATTTAGAGAACAAGGGGAAAGAGCAAAAGGAGGAAGGAGATTAAAGGTGTGGTGGGAGGAAGAGAAAGAGATACTGATATTGAAAGAGGGAGTGAGAGAGTGATGGGGAGTGGAGAGAGAAAGAATCAGCTGGGATGTCAGGAATGTCCACCTGTTTTTATGAATGTTTAATTAATCTAATAAGTACAGGTAGCCTGGCCGTGTCTAGGACTTGGCACAGGTGTTTATTTACTATACAGCTCAGCAGGGCAATTTCAATATATAGGAGATGCTGTTTCAGCTATAATTAGTGCCAGTGGGAGTCACCTTCCACAGACCTCTAGCCATGAAGTTCCTTCAGCTGCTGTTATTAC
Source organism: Acipenser ruthenus (assembly GCF_902713425.1). NCBI lineage: Eukaryota > Metazoa > Chordata > Actinopteri > Acipenseriformes > Acipenseridae > Acipenser > Acipenser ruthenus. The sequence continues at coordinate 11,052,596 of NC_081225.1, read as the reverse complement.
AGCACGGGACAAACCATTTCTTTCCTGAAAACTGCTTGAAGGGATTACAGTATCATATAGGAGGTATTGTGCTGTAAGTGATGCCGTCGATTGAGATGCAGTATTCATTGTGAATTTAAACCCTTCTTTTCATACAGTCCCAGAAGTGCACATTGTTTATAGTGTGACTACGAATGGGATGACAGAGGGTTTGAGTGACAGAGGTTCTTAGTGATGTGAGAGCAGGCAATTTCAGCTTTAGACAGAGTAGAACCAGGTAGAACTCCAGCCACAGAGACTTCATTAAAATTGTAGTGCAATGCAAAGCAAATTAATTATGGATAAAGAAAGACTTGACAGTTTTCAGAATGCCAACCAGATTATATTAGATAGATCTTTATTTTTATATAGCGCCTTTCATAGTGGACCACCATCACAAAGCGCTTTACAGAGGTAGGCTGTGAACATATGCAGAGTCACTTACAAAAGGACATTGATTTAACATCCCATCCGCAGGATGGAGCACAAGGAGGTTAAGTGACTTGCTCAGAGTCACACAGTGAGTCAGTCAGACATCATTGGCTGTTCCTTTTTTTGCATTTCTCCGACCAAACTGACTGTCATACTGCTAGAACGTCAAACAAAAACTAAATCAAATACTAAATCTCAAATACTAACTCAAAACTGGCAGTCAAGAGCTATTTTTAAGTGTGGCAAAGCTGTGCTTCAAGAGTCTGGTAACAGGGGGCGATACTGAGTATTCCTGTTAGACTCGTCTGGTTCTAGAGTAGCCATTCCGGAATGATTTTTGTGAATGATCTAGAACTGTATTCCTCATTAAGGGTAAATAAGAAAAGAAGAAAGAAAGAACGCAGTTAAAGGTATACTTTCTAGCGATTAAAAAAAACATTCTCTCCATTTACCACTGTGCCATCCCTTCAATTCATTAAACACACAGTTTAACCACCCTCTCCCTGCATCCCAGTCACCTACAATAGATGCAAGGTCTAGTTTGCAGCATTTTCTTTGCCCTGGTTTCCCTTACACCGTTAAGATAAAAAAATCTTTAAACTGGTCAGCGTTCTCTCTTCCTTCAACCTGGTCTCAGGAACCAGCTAAAAGGATATAAAATGATTACAGGGGTTGTTTGCTGTCTCAGAGCAAGGCCGAATCAATCAGCATTGATTAAGCACCTGCGTGTAATTAAGGGGGATATGCAGAGGAAATCCAGTAACTCAGTCTGGTGTGTGCAGGTGAGCAGAATCAATACAGCAACGGGAACAAATCACCCACTCCCCAAACCTGCACAGAGCCGCTGGCTCCAGCAAGTCATTCTGCAGCAATTAGAGGTCACTCCCCACTACCACTGAGTGGCATACACAGGGTCAGACACAGCAGTTATAAATGCATGCTGCAGCCTGTCGATAGGCTCAAGGCTATCGTAGGCAGACAGGACAGCATTGATTTTACTGTAAGTCTGCAAGCAGTTTAAACTCTCCTGGAGGTTGCACATGACTATTCTGAGATGGTTACCAACCTCTGATTCCTGCAGGGAAGTCATATTGGGGGTTGAAATCCACAGTGAAGTTGGTTTTCCTGATGGGTCGTGATTGTTTTGACCTTTCGTCTAAGATTCCAGTAAATTTTAAGTTAATGCATAGGCCTGCAATTTCAAACAAGCTGGTTGTGTTTTTTTTTCTTCTCTAAGTTACCATGGAAATGGAATGCTATATAGTTGTATTTGTATTTTTCTAAGCAGAAATGTAAGATACCATATTCTTCACCACCCTAAGTTCCAACCTACATGGTTAACATAAAGGGGGATTTCAGCACTACTAAACACCATGGCAGTAGCATGGGCACTGCCCACTCAACATGCACAGCAAGCCTCATCATCAGTGAATCAATACCGTGACTTATCTATTGAGTTTCTGCTGTTCTATCAGGCTTCATAGTGTCTGTACACAGGCATTGCCTGGAGTGCAGGCCAGCCAGTCTTGCCAAGCTGTTTTGTATACAGAGAAGCAATGCAAGCAGGAAATGTTATCAAATCAGGATGAACTTCCAGGTAGACAACTGAATTCCCAAGGCACCGCGTTTTCTATAAATCATGTTTATGACAGAAGAGACGGAGATGAAAGCACTGCTTTGCTATCTTTGTGTTAACTATGTTGTTGTTTGGTGTTTGTTTCCTCTATAAATCTGGTTCACGTATGCTGTCTGTCGTGGAATCTCAATCTAAGCAGAGGGTCAGAGGTGGTTCCACGATACTAGAGGGGGGTCTGGTGTTTCTAGGTACTGATGTTTGTATCTGTTTGCTTCTAAGTAATGCCGTGCCAGAGGCTGCGGAATGGGGCCAGCCCCTATTTGTTTGCTTTTATTCAAAGCAGGACTTGGAACAGAGAAATGAAATGAGAGAACCAGGCTGTCGGTCTCCACTGCAATTTTGAGAATACACCCTGGTTTTGATATATTATACTATTGTTACTGTTAAAAATAACATAAAGATGTGCTGAGCCCTGATTTATTGTCTCATTTTTATTATTCTCTCATATTGGATTCCTCTGTATTCTTGTCGATAGTATTATTATTAGAAGAAGTAATATTCCAGTTTCAATAAAGTTCTACCCTTAAAGAATAGCTATGAGGTGTAAATGAGCAAACTACCAGTGTAAGGTTATTATATCAATTGTATAGCATACTGTTTGGGGTAAGTTTGGCAGACACACCTCTTACGATACAATATATCATGTAAAGAACGTTCATCCAGAAATGCAAGCTCTCACTCATAAAATCTTCAGTAAGACAGACAACAAACATTCATCAGAACATTTGTTTACCCCGAACAAATGCTCCCCGGTGGCAATGGTATTTCTTGCTCTTATTGTATTACTTGTATTGTAACACTTGAAATGTATTTGCTTGCGATTGTAAGTCGCCCTGGATAAGGGCGTCTGCTAATAAATAAATAATAATAATAATAATAATAATAATAATAATGGTTTTGCATTAAAACATTACTGAACAGACAGTAAAGCTTATAACAAAACACATTAGTTGTAATTTCAATAGCCTGTTTACAATGCAGTAGGCCTACTTACCGTTTCTGACTCTTTTTTTAAATGTCATTTTTCTAATATATATCCTTGATCATAAATCAGTACTGAAAGGTTATTTTCGATTGAGATTGGGCGAGAACCACCATTAGCATTCTAATAAAACGCCCCACCACACAGACCCTGCCTGGTTACATGAAAGATGTACCGGAGGCGTGCCTCCGTATTCCCGTCTGTCAACAACTTGTCAAGCAGAACTCTTATTATACAGGACTGATGTCTGCTTGTTTCTTCGGACTGTCTAAACGCTGCTGTCAGGCTTAGCGTGTAGAGGTCTTGCTTAGTCCCACCCAAACCCAGCTTGATATTTGCCACAAACCAATAATAGTTAACAGTGACTCGTTATTTAATTTCGGTCGAAATAAGGGACAACATCTACAGATTGGGACTCAGCTTCAGGGTCTCATTTTGTGTATTTCAAACCCATAAATGATTTGATGCAGTAGCGGCCAGTTGGTTGCATGGCACCACAGTTTTGGAAATATAATTTTGATTTGCAATGGCATGAACACACAGAATGAAACGGCAATCCTTCTCAGTACCTTATGAGGTCCAGCATTGTGAAATATCTATTCCAAATTCGTGGTGTTTTACCATTGCTGTGGTCTGCTAATGCTTCTGCCACTGTTTCTTTGGTTTCTGCAGGGTAACACACTGGGATTGTAATTGGATCTCAGTGGGGGGTTTTCACACGTTTCTGTCCAAGGGAAGCTATACAATTCAAGGCAGTGAGTGCAAAGGACCACAGGGAAGCCCAGAGCTGTGTACAGAAGCAGGGCAGAGCCTGACAGAGCCCTGAGAGCCGTGTCCGCTCCTCTCCCACTCTGAATCCTAATGTCTCTGACACAGTCAGGCTTCTCCTGAACAGATTAGCCCTGAAATCCAGGCTAATGAGCCAAATCGCACACAGGCACCCCTTTTAGTACAGATTTATTCTACAAACTTGGCTGAAGAGGATGGATGGAAAGAGGAGGGGGGGAGGGGATTACTGTAGCAAAAAATAAAACAACAACCCCATGAATGCTAAACCCGTCTGAATTCTAATGAGTTCCCTCAGATAGAATCAGCCCTTCAAAATCCCCACCTTTCTTTTATTTCTAAAGCTTAAAGAGACTTTTTTTAGATTTTTTTGAGAAAAAAAATAGAAGAATTGATCTTCCATCTCGGACAAAATGAAAAATCAAACGATGCTGTAGAAAGAAAAAACCCTGTTAATCAAGCAGGGTGTTTTCAATAGAGCCTTTGTTGGGAATGAAATTGGCTGCCGAGTGCATTCCCAAAGGGACACGCCGCTGCTGAGCAGAAAGGCTAGTGCTATTAGGGAAAGCCGAGACATTTCCCTTTGGAAACGGGCAGCACATTTCATCAAGGAGGCTCAGGGTACTGTACTGGCTATTGTGAAATATTGACCTTTCACTGATCCCCATTGCTCTGAATCTGGGCTGTGTCTTTATTTCAAACTGTTCTCTCACAAAAAGTGTAACTTTCTTTACCACTATTGTCAGAAAAGTGTATAAAACGTTTTCACTTTGAGACATGCCTTAACGTAGTGGCCAGAAAAACATCAAGAATGGCCTTCATGGAGGGTAGTGCCACACAGAAGCAGATGCCACTTGACCACTTACATCACCACACATCACAGAGATGGGGAGTCTTTGTTTTTTTCATGTAATCAAATTAAAAACAACTACAATGATAAGTTTGTCACATCGTCGGAAAAACCGAACGACGGTCCGCCATGTTTAATCATTGGCATGCATTGTTTATTAAGAAGCTGATCAGCAGGGGGGCAGTAGAGAGAATAGCAGACTTCCTAAATACAGGATAGGGAGTTCAACTATCCCCCTACCTCATCTGATTACTCTATATAATATACAGGGGTTAGGCCAATACAGTAGAAACCGTAAACCTGTCAGCAGTGAAGTGCCAGCATGGACGGCAAGATGTGTTCAGTGTGTTCGATGGATACATGAGCACTCCTCCGCGATCACTGCTTCTAATTCCTGCAGGGAGTCTGCAGTGAGTCATCAACACTCAGTACCAGAGGTTTCTTTCTTCAGTCTATTTGGTAATATGTATCTTGTTGAAACAGATTTTTTTTTAAATACACGGTTTATGGATTGAGAGTCTACAGCACTCAATACCATAATGAGATATGTAGAATCCTGATACGTAATACATAATGTATTGATGACAGACATATGCACCGCTTCGCATCTCAGGAAACCCATGCATGTAATCACTGGGGTATGATGTATACAGAATGCACAGGACATGCAAGCCATTCTGACAGAATTCCCACGTTATCACTGTTTCAGAAGGCACTTCGGTTTCCTAAAGAAATCATCCCAGGGCAGAAATATATTATTCTGTAACTGCATTACAAAAACAGTGGTTAAAAAAAAAAAATCATTTTTAATGTGGGTTTTTTCCTTGACCCCTAACAAAGCTTTCCCATTTAATCTACAACATCCCACCTGCTATATCATATGAATGTAATTATATCCAGAGCATGTGGTCTTCAGATCCAGGACACCAGGGTAATCCAGGACAAAGTCTCAGTATCAGGGTGCAATCTGAGCATTCGTCTCCCCTCTGAATAATTTACTTCTTATCTCACTGCAGACCTTCTTTTATCATTTGGTCATTGTTAGGGGGAAAAAAAATCAATGGCTTGATTAATTGACTGATGCCATAAAAACCGTTTATTTTAACCTTTTGTTAGTGGTTTAATGCAGTACATATAAAAAAACACTCCAGAACTGTCCCAAAACATTCTAATAGTTTCCTATTATATACTACAGTGTGTACGCAGTACACTATAGAAAGCTATAGTTTATATAGTGTATATGGAGGGAAATAGGATGCATTTACCAAAGAGCACGAATGATTCTTTTCAAGTAGGATTTAATTCCAACTGGATTGTTTTTGCATTATTATCTGTAACCTTGAAGTTGATGAACCATGTTGTATTATAAATGCTTTTACATTTGTTCAGTATTGTTTCCATGTGTATTGAATCCTGGGCAAGCTCACTGGAACAATTCTGCTCATTTCAAGATCATTTTTCCTACTTTGAATCATGTTTATAAATTGATAGCCATCTTCAAACAACTTCCGTCTTTATCCGTCTAGGCTGGCCGAGTGCTTTGACTGACTAACCTCTACAGGAGGACCTGTTGGCTGTACATGTTGAGTAACTGGAACCCTCAGAGAGTACAAGTGCTTGAAGAGCTGTGATTACAGCAAGCCAAGAAAAACACGACAAACCTGACAGAGAACACAGAAAGGTACTTTACTGCATCAAACTCCATCTCTGCAGCTCCACTTGTCTCAGAGTGTGTTCTGAAGGGCTTTGAACTTTGGGGATAACGTTGACCTCTGACCTGTCTTGACTTTGGTTGTCATTTTTAATTCTAAAAGAACAGTACAGCTCATGATTACAGAGCTGAGTCTGAAAATAATAAACGCATCATTTATTTTTTCTCTTCGTATTTGTATCTAGGATTTCAGACTAGAAGGACATATTAATCTTGGCACTTTACATGCAAGGTAATTTTCATGTGGATGCTTGAGACAGGTGTTTAAACGTTATCTACTCTTCCAGACGTTTGCAAATGTAGTTAAGCATACTTATGCACAGTACAGCAGAGCCCCGGTTAGATAAATACATGCTTCTTCCTTCTGAAATCTAAGCAGCACTCAGAGAGGAACGGCAGATTCCAGGGTGCCAGACCCTGAACGTTGATACAGTTCTGCTGTTAACGAAGACCCACAAACCCTCATAATCAGTTCTCATGCACGTCGCAGGTTTGGCTGCTTGTACTGAAGTATAGCCTTCTATGGCTTTGTAAATTTTGTCTCTGGACTATTTTTCAAACTTTCCGAACATTCACAAAATCTTGACACAGAACGTTCTCTACTGATCTACCGACCCAGGAGCTGGTTGTTATACTACTTGATAAAAAAAATAAATAAATAAAATAAAATGCTAGGTGGCGGGTCTGCTGGAACCCGTGGTAACAAACAAACAAACAAACAAACAAACAAACAAACAAAAACAAAAAGAGTAAACCCGCAAGGTGCTGTGATTATTCTCAGGCTAATAAAAAGCCCCAGTTTACATCTTTGTGTAGCTGAGGCAAAACACGAATAACTGAATCAAGCAGATAAACATTTCATCGGTGTTAAGGTCTTAGCTGAGAGGGTTCTCACAGCTCTACAGCGGTTATGATTGAGTGTTTGGAGTTACGGATAATGGCCGGTAGCTACAGGGCACTTGGGGGGGCCTCTCTGTTTTTCTAGTTCTCTGCGAGTTTAATTGTTTCTTTCAGTTTTATTTTGGAAGCTTTCCTGGCAGCCTGCCAACTCTGAGCCACGGGGGAAATTCAATCCAGAATAAACAACAAACAGAGCTGCATCCTGTCGGCCCTGTACAATTTAACTTCTATAATGTAACGCTGGCTCCCCATTTGCTTCAATCCGAGGGAAGTGTGTGTGTGAGTGTGTGCGCGCGCTGTATCTGTTGGTACCGGGGTGTGTTTTGTTCATCTCATGCATTTTCTTTTTAATACACAAGATCCAGTCGTCTGCTCTTGATTGATGATTCAGGAGGATTGCGCTATTTTGCTCCTGGTTAAACACGGGGGAGGCTTTGGGTGTGAAAGAAAGCGTGTCACTATTCGAACAATCCCCTACACTTCTATACAGCCCGCAAGCTGCCACGGCCGGTGTAGTAACCAACACTGCCTCCCTGTGTGATAGTGCCTCTCGGAGACATTATAATATGAAACTAACCTGTCTGATCGTGCCTCCCTGTGTGATAGTGCCTCTCGGAGACATTATAATATGAAACTAACCTGTCTGATCGTGCCTCCCGTATGATAGTGCCTCTCGGAGGCATTATAATATGGAACTAACCTGTCTGATCGTGCCTCCCGTATGATAGTGCTACCGAACGCATTATAACAGGGAGGCACTATAATACAGGGAGGCTCTATATGATAGGCAGTGTTATCTGATGTGCCTCCTGTAGGATAGTGCTACCGGAGGTATGATCATGATTTATGCTCTGTATTATTAGTTTGATCATATAATACATATTATACACTGTTTAATGCATTTTGGTTTTTGAATTAAAACTGAGAAATGTGTTAATTGTGAAATTAATTCATAAATGAGAGGCGAAAATCCCGACAAAAGCAACGAAAACCAGAAGTCCTCAGAGTGTGTGCGTGCGTGTGTGTGTGCATGGGTGTGTGCGTGTGTGCGTGTGTGTGAGGCTGTGTGTGTGTGTGTGCGTGCATGCGTGCGTGTGTGCGTGTGTGTGAGGCTGTGTGTGCATGGGTGCGTGTGTGTGCGTGCGTGTGTGCATGGGTGCGTGCGTGCATGCGTGTGTGTGAGGCTGTGTGTGCGTGTGTGCGTGCATGCGTGCGTGTGTGTGTGTGTGTGAGGCTGTGTGTGCGTGCATGCGTGCGTGTGTGCGTGCGTACGTGCATGCATGTGTATGAGGCTGTGTGCGTGTGTGAGTGCGTGCGTGCGTGTGCGTAACCCTAGACACACAGTGGAGAGAGGTCCCTTGGATAAATTAGAGGTAGTCCATATTTATTTATTTATTTTTTAAACAAACAAAAAACTTTCAACTGAATGTACATTTTAAAAAATGCAAAAGCAGCACAGGTCTAAAGATCAGTCCATTCATTTTCCCAAAAAACAATGTACAATACTGACTTCCCTGTTCTTCCACTCTACGCAGGTCTTCAAAGTTATGCGCATGTGCAGTTAGCAAAACGACGATATCCTACAGGGAGGCATTACGACACCAATGTCTTTGTGTTGTGCAAGGGATGCGACTCCAGCCCGGTGTCTATTTATTTTCTGAGCCCACTTTAATGACTAAACGAAAAAAAAATATATATATATATACAGGCGCCTCCTAATCAACTGGGATAAGAAAAACAAACCGTAGCAAAGTAGTATTGGCAGACTGTCAATTAAAACACAAATTCGCAAATCAGATTGTCTATCTGGAGGCGGGACACAGAGCGAGCGCTCTGGCAATCGGTCAGTGTTGTTAAGGTCATGTGATTGCTCTGCTGGCATGTAATACTAACAACAGATGGTAAAAATTCAGTATTATTTTTGCTAAATTTGCTGTGTGTTTATGAAAGTTGTTTTTTTCTTATGATTTGTATTGAATGCATTTGTACTGTGGTCTAAGTTTTGAGATTTTTTTTTTATAGAAACGTTTTCATACTAACTTTTGTACTTGAGAACATTAATTTAGAAATCCAATTGATGTCTATGATTAATACGTGCCTGTGACTAATTTTAAGCTATTAATATGTTTCAATTTGAACTACATTGAGTTATTAATCAAATTGATTAATTGTGTTACATAATTGATTTATTAACGTGTCTGGATATTGATTGATTCCTGTCTTGTCCACGTGTTAGAATATGTTTTGCTGTGTATTTATTTTCAAAAAGGTTTCTCTTTTTTTGTGGTACATTTCAGCGCCTGCACTGCACACCGCTGTGCTTGTTTAGTTTTTTCTTCTATTTTTGTCTTCATTACAAAGTGTGGCTTGTCCCCCTTATAATCTCATTTTAATTGCTGCATTGCTTAATTTGTCATTGCTCTTCTTTCTAATGAGAAGGCGTCAGCGGCTGAACACAGGAAGAGGCGTTCCTCACATCTCTGCTTGCTGCTCCCAACAGTTTCCCTGAAGATGACGTCTCCCAGGAGCCTCATCAATGAAGCCTAGTGATTTATATTGAATTAATAACAAAGCTTCCATGTTCTAAACGTAGCATCGATTAAATGGGATTTACATGTGAATTTAATGGATAACAGAACATTATGATTCTATATGGCCATTTCAGATTTTGTTTGCCATGCTTATTAACTGCTGTAACAAAAAAAAAGTCTTCTTTCAACCATGCCTAAATTCTGACGCTGCAATTTCTTCCTCCTTTGAAACTTGTCTAGGTTTTCCTTTTACTAACTCATGGTTGCAAAAGGGGGCAGAAGCTGCACCACACTAGCGGTCCTCTTGAAAACCACATGGCTTCAGCAATGCAGCTTTTAGAAGTGGTTGCAAAGGGAAGTGTTTGCTGGAATAGTTAGTGAGTTTGACCTAAGGAGTATGGTATCTTCACGACAGTAGAAAGGCCAAGTTGCTATCTTGTCACACAAGCACATGTTCAGTTCCATATGTATTTATCTGTGCAATCTGCTTCATCAGAAACCAGACCTCGTTGGCTGTCCAGGTGGTTTCCACTGCAGGACTCCTTGCTCCTGTGAGTTAAACACCAACTGCATGTTGTGCTGCGTTTTGGCAACTCTGTGTTTTCAAATCATATTATTGGTAATCAGCGCTGCTTTCCTGTTTAATGGGAGCGCTTTTTATTTACCCAGTTGTGTTTTCAGACAACAAAGTAAATAACTCATTAACAAGTTCCCTTCTGTAATTAGCAGCAGCAAATTAAAATGTTGTCAGTGCCAGTATGAGGCATGGGCTTATTTAAAAGACAGATCGGGATTAGTCCACCGCAGCGGTGCTGATCCAAATCAACGCATTCCAGACACTCTCCTCTGTTCCCGCAGGAGTTTAATCATTTGCCTGTTTTCTGCTACGCCACATTCTAAATGTTATAGAAGCTTAGATACGGCAATGCACTGCCTCTAAATGTTTCGGAATCAAACATGAATCTTATGCAACAGATTAATAGCACATCCCAGTATGTATGTGCTTTACACTGTGATCAACTGCATAAGAAGATTTATGTTTAATTACAAAATGTTTGGCTTTACGTTGTAATAGGTGACAGTTTACAGTGCTAGAAACAGTAACAGTCCATAACAACAGTTAACAGTAAACAGCCTAACATTTATTTAAGTTTATTAAATTAAATCTGTAACAAGTTTTTAAACAAATGCCTAATTTTATATTTAACTTCGGTTCCTGTGGTTAGCCATGCATTTGCTACTCTTGCCTTAACCACAGTTTAACGTTTATAAAGAAATGATGAATGATCTTTATGGCACAGTGTAACAGCAATAAATGGGAATAGCTGGCAGCGATATATATGAATATCCATATGAAACCGTTGCACACGTGGAGCTGCGAACACAGGAGCGTGAGCCCCTTTGAACTTCATTAACATCTTCACCTTCGATCACTGCAGCCGAATGCCAGTCAGCACTGCGTGGGTTTGAGAGGCAGACTGTGAATTCTGACACATGAGGAACTGCGATTAACTCTGTGAACCCCAAACATGGAGGGGTTCCTTAGCAACAGCCAGCGCACAGGAAACGCCACAGGGAGCTTCTTCAGACTGCTCAAAGACCAACTGGAGGGGAGCAGAGCTTTGTTGCATCAGCATGCTGTAGTGGCTTGGGCTCTTGGCTCATTGAATTCAATGGAGAGGCTAGGGCTGGGTGTGACCCGCTAACCTCACAGTTCAAAGACAAGCATCTTACCATTTCACTGAAGAGCAAGCCGCTGTATTGGCTTGGTATCTCAGCCCATCCAATTGAATGGATAAGCAATGCTGGACATGAACTGCTAACCTCAAAGGCAAAGGTCTTACTATTCAACTACACAGCAACCTCACTAGTCAAGATGTAAGTATATATATATGCTGATGGTAGTATTATTAACTCCATTCCAAGGTTCCAGTCAAGGGACAGCCTTGAATCGAGTAACTGCAATGTTTAAACAGACTGGAAGCAGAAGTAACAGAAAGGGATGAGTTTATTAGAAAACAGTATAGCTCAGTTTTACAGTCAGGAAAGTAAAGCAGGGATAAAACCATGTTATTGTTTTTTAAAAGCTGCTTACAATGCACCCGATATAAATCCTGCTAAATGTGGACTCAATGGTCTCATCTCCCTGAGCCTGCAGCACAGCCGGCTCAGCTGAGTAAATCAATCTGCCTCGAGACAAATCCAGCTGAAAGGTGCGGAGAGAATCAAAACAGCAGGGCTTCTGATAGGAATAAACACCATGTGTTCTGCTGTGTTTGATTTGAAGAGCGGTATTGTAGCAGACTTGGGGAGTCAGGACCCCTATAGAGCTACGTGACGGTTTTTTGTGACCAGTCATGCTAGCCTCGTAATCCAGGGAGGATTGATTGTCATTGGTGGCTGCATTGTGACATAGGTTATTAAGGGGGTGGAGATAGGAGAGAACAAATATATGGGAGCCAAGCGGGAGTGATATAGAACTGTAATGGATCGGGCCATAAAGAGGATAGCAGTGGCGGTACAGAGACGGGTTTAGCTCTGGTCTCAAGCTCCGGTATACGGCCTGCTTGGAAGATAGTGATCTTGACTTGTGATCTTTACTGCAGCTCTCCCAATCTGCTCCGCATCGCAAATAAAAATATTACAACCAAGAATATAAAGCTGAGGGAACACGAAGCCACTTTGTGGCTTAGAACTTGGTTTCAGGAGACTAGGGTTCAGGCCACTGCATGGCACACCAGGGGAGACTTGGGGTTTGATTCAGCTAGTTGCCTCAAACTAGGTCTCCCTGTCTCCTGGAACCAGGTTGAAAAGGTGTCTTTGTTTTCCCTCAACTTTAGATATATTTGTACAGACCCTCAGTTATCCAGTTAACCTCAGATTATCCAATAAGGATAATCTTGGAAATGTGTCATGTTAAAATTGAAATGCACAACAATCGCATTAAGTTGCTCCACATACCATCTCGCAGTCAGACGCACTTTAACCTGTAATCTTAATATTTGAGACAGCTTGTGTAATAGCTCTTCATCCACATCAAAGGCTCTCATTCCCAGCTACTTTTTGATTTTCAAACTCCATGAGCTATTGAACAAGGCAGAATAACCATCCTGTGATCTCTGTTCTTTGTAAGAACAACAGTGATGTGCTTGTATCTTGTTACAATGGAAGTGCAGCCCCACATTTCCTATACATAAAGGCTGTGCTTGTCTTATTGTTTTGCCCCCAGAGTTTGTGTTTGAGTGTCGACTTCATTAAAATGACATTAAACTCGGCCCTAGCCATCTGTCTGGGGCACTTTCAGCTCAAACACACCTGTACCGAGGCACAATGTGGAGCACTCTGGGAAATGAATACAGATTTCAGCACACCGCTATCAAATTAAACAAGCATTACTCACTCTTCCTACAGTTCTTTATTTAGTTTGGATATTTCACTTTTAATATTTCAATAGACTCCAGGAGGGAATGCGGGGAATAGTGGGTCTAGGATGAGGTGAGAGAGCTGGTTAATTAGCTTGTCTTTCACATTACACAATATTGGCTGTGGTGTGCCATTGCAGGAAGTTTCAAAAGAGAGGCCGACGATTGCAAGAACGTGTACTTTGAAGATTGAACTGCTCCCTCACCACCTCACCCCTAATAAGAAAGGGTGGTCACTCAAGTCCAGGGCAGGATTGAGGCATGGAGATTGAACTGCTCCCTCACCACCTCACCCCTAATAAGAAAGGGTGGTCACTCAAGTCCAGGGCAGGATTGAGGCATGGAGATTGAACTGCTCCCTCACCACCTCACCCCTAATAAGAAAGGGTGGTCACTCAAGTCCAGGGCAGGATTGAGGCATGGAGATTGAACTGCTCCCTCACCACCTCACCCCTAATAAGAAAGGGTGGTCACTCAAGTCCAGGGCAGGATTGAGGCATGGAGATTGAACTGCTCCCTCACCACCTCACCCCTAATAAGAAAGGGTGGTCACTCAAGTCCAGGGCAGGATTGAGGCATGGAGACTGAACTACTCCCTCACCACCTCACCCCTAATAAGAAAGGGTGGTCACTCAAGTCCAGGGCAGGATTGAGGCATGGAGACTGAACTACTCCCTCACCACCTCACCCCTAATAAGAAAGGGTGGTCACTCAAGTCCAGGGCAGGATTGAGGCATGGAGATTGAACTGCTCCCTCACCACCTCACCCCTAATAAGAAAGGGTGGTCACTCAAGTCCAGGGCAGGATTGAGGCATGGAGACTGAACTACTCCCTCACCCCCTAAGAGAGGTTCCTCAAGTCCAGAACTTTTGGACCCCCCCCCCCCCCCCCCCCAAAAAAAACTTCGATAGCACCCCCATTCTTAGCATGTGATATTAAACAGTAATGATTGTTGTTCTCCCAGCCATGTAAATGCAAATCCCAAGCCAGGCTCTCTCCCGCATTACTGTTCACTCAGCAAAACACATGGCGTGAATTAGCCGGGACAGGGCACTCTGGAAAGGGAGCTCAGATGTTTTTATGAGTGGTTCACCAGGCTGTCATAAAAAGCTGCTGAATGCTACTAAATATTACAGTCGCTTTCAATAATTTGAATCGAGAGCTGGTATTGAAGGGCACTACTGTTGGTCCATTAAAGCTGAAATCGCAATGCACTTCTTCATGTTGATTTTAGCAGCTGAGACTGGAGCGTTCAGGATCATTATTGGGGTGATGGGTAATAACAGCGATGGAGAATCCTTATTAAGGTGCTTTCTATTTATTCCCCCCCATATTCCTGCTTGTTCTGAATGCCTTTAGAAATATACAATACATAAAGAAGCCACGGTTACCTTGAACTTGCAGGTGTTAATTCAACAGTGGCAATACATCAGCAGTTCTCTTTTAGTTTTAGGTTGCTTTCTATTGTAATAAATAATAGAAACAATCAACTTTATCTCAACACAGTCCACAAACATTCCACTCACTTGTATTTAGCGAGCACAACATCTACTGACAAGCTATTGTACAGGTTGTAATTAAATGCAAAATGATGAAAAAATAGCAGCAAGGCTACAATCTGAAAAACCCACATAGCGTGCATATACACTACCTAACCTCTGTGTGTGTGTGTGTGTGTGTGTGCGTGTGTGTGCGCGTGTGTGTGTGTTGGAGAAGGAAGAGTCGCCTCTCACCAGAAGAGGGCATTCGGAGAGAGGGAGAGAGAGAGGGAGCTGTAACTCGCTGCTGTTTGGAGTAGAGAGAGGAGGGAGGCATTGATTTCACCAAAACGCTGTTTCTCAACATGCACACTTAAAGCGAGTGAGTCAGAGGGACCGCGTCCCCGGCACAGCGCAGTGGAATCTACAGAATCGCCCCTGGAAGTAGTGCTTTTACAGCGGACCGACCCGGACAGTATCAGGGATGCTTCTACATATTCGCTTGGGGAGTACCTAATGGCCGCGATGGATGGATGGTACGGGGAAAAGAATGCATAGAATAATAAGTATAGATTGGCTCTATAGTAAACTTTACCACAGTGGATTTTTTTTCGGTTGACGGAGTACCTGCTTTTCGGTGCTGCTACGCTATCTACAGCATTAGTATTAATAATTGGGTTTATTGGATTTGGGGCGCATTTTGTTTTGCTGCTCTCTGTCGCTGATAGTGGGAAATTGAAGTTTGTTTCTGCTTCAGATCGTGTGCTGAGAGATGTTTCATGGCTGGAAGCGGCTTGCGGGTTTGAGGTACCGGTACGAGCCTCCAAACACTCTCCTTACCTTGGGAGCGCTGAGGCGGGCAAGTGCGCCTTGTGTGTGCTCGTCGGCGGAGCGTCTCGCACGAATTGGATTGGGCTTGGATCGAGTCCCACACAGCAGCGGCGCTTTCAGAGGAGAGTGAGTGTCATGCGGGCTGCGGAGCCGAACGCAGCAGAGGTATAGACACGGGGAACGAGCTGATATCAGAATACCAGAGATGGGTGAGTTTCAAAAACAAAAAATACCGGAAAAAAGAACTTCTGATTTAGGTCATAAATTGACTGTTTGCTGTTTTTCTGGCGATTGTACCTAAAAGATAGGAGCGCAGTTTACAACAGGTGCAGGTGGAAGATAAAGTGATGTAGTGCAGCGGTTCAGGTGTAACATTAGGGTTATATTGGGAATGCGTATTGACGGGTTCAGCAAGGAAAGAGGTGCCGACTATTGACAGGTATGATTGGTGTAACGGCTCAGTCTAGCTATTCGCTGGCTCAGTGTTTAATATGTGTATCCACTGACCTGTTTTACTAAATACCAGATGATGATGATGATGATGATGAGTAGTAGTAGTAGTAGTAGTAGCAGTAGTAGTAGTAGTTGTATATTGTAAATTGAAGAAAGTGTTCGTTGCCGTATTAATGTGATTGGATTTTGACATATTTAGCAATTATAAGGTTCAGCGTGTACAACATGGTTCTTGACAAGTTTCTCATATACCGGTTTGTGTGTATCTGTGATCATTGACATGCAGATGAAATAAGGGTACCTGGCTGGTTCAGCGTGCAGAAAGGGGGTCTGATGTTGCCATCGACAGGTAGAGCAGGTGCAGCTACGCCTTTGTGTCTATTGACCGGTCTAGCAGTCCAGCGGGTGTAAGAGTCTGTATTGTCAGGATGAAAGCAACACGAACATGGGTGGTTATTGACAGGGCGTCACGAAGGTCTGTGGTTAGTGACACTTTAGTTTATTTGCAGATTTTGCAAATATTCAAATTAGCTTTACTGTATCTCTGTAATCCGATTGTGGTTTAGCGTGTCTGTAACTGTGCCTGTTATTGACAGGTTTCGTGGATATAAAGGTGCCTGAATATTACGCGCTGCTCAGGTAGTCCCGTTATCAAACATGCAGCAGGTATGTTTGTGAGTCTTGTCCGCTTACATAATCACGAGGGAGATTGATCTCTGCGTCACTGGATCGAATGTTTAACAATGAGTTACAGCCAGCAATGCCATTTTGAGAGATAACTCAGTTTACTGTACATAACTCCAGATCTATTCTCTGAAATATCTATCTATCTATCTATCTATCTATCTATCTATCTATCTATCTATCTATATATATATATATATATATATATATATATATATATATATATATATATATATATTTCCTACAATTTCCTAGAATTGATGGCTCCTGTATCCTACAGTGCTATACGGTATTTTTTGGAAGTGATAAACATCTACGTTTTTTACAACACATTCTGTCACACAAATGAAATTACAAGTGTAGCACCTTACCACCACATAGAGTGCTCTTTGTTTAAAGGGTAGGTACTGTAGGCTGCAGAATGGGACGGCGTGGCGCACTTAAGGCCAGGTGGAAAGTATATACATATATATACGCGCGCACACAACGCGTTCACATAATCCAGTAATAAACGCGCTGTGTAGTACAAGGTTAAATATATATTTGTATTTGTTTTCAGATTATAATCAAATGCAATCTAAAAGGTCACAGGAGCCTATGAGTGAATGATACAAGTGTGGTGAGGCAAATCAGATCAAGGCAGTTGTGTTCACCTGACACAAACGGACGTGTTCACCTGGCAAAATGTTATGTTGTGTTTCCAGTAACGCTCAACTCTTTTTTTGTCAGTGTTTTGTACTCGAATGTGATTATGTTTGACCTGACACAGGATTCCTGGAGGATTAGTTTGTATTTATAAACATATGTTCATCACCGACACATACCACGCTCAAAGATAAATTGATTTACATCTAGCAGAAATCGCCTTTAAAATAATAGTGCGCAGCACAGTTCACGGGAGAGCAAATATCTAATCAGACTGGGCTCCTATGCGCACGGGATAGGGTTATTTAACGTCTTTAGCTCTTTTTTTGTAAATCTAAAATGACAGGCAAACCGTGGAGGCGTTTAGTCAAGTGTCTGTTTGAGCTCAAACGAGAATGCGCCCAACACCTTAGTTAGAACATTTTCTTTCTTTCTTTCTTTCTTTCTTTCTTTCTTTCTTTCTTTCCTTCCACCTCTCCTCCAGGCAGGTTTGATGCAAATAGGAAATGCGTCTCTGTTCAGCTGGCCTGCTCAGTGGAGTGTAGTCCAGCTGGCTTCTTGCTTTGACTCCTATATAATTGTACTGTATGTACTGCATAGTTTATTTAACGTTTCATCCAATGTGAACGGACAGGCTTTACACTAGATTCCAAATGAAAAGAATTGCTTTCACTTTAAGGTATGATGTATGACAATTAAACAGTGTCTTGATTTAGTCCCCAGTTCTCATTAGTTTTCATTCACGAGGTTTTCTTGTAGATGTCCGGGGGGGGGGGGGGGGGGGGGGGGGGGTATTGAGGGATTTTAATAGAGCTTTTTGTTGTTGTTGTGTAATAACTAATCACCTAAACCCAAGCCTGTGTGCACGCAGGAGCTGCCAGAGAGGGAGTCCACCCCATTTAACAGAGAAATCCTCCGAGTCAAGCTGTTAGCCGGCTCATTTATTGTATCTGATCTATTCTCCTTCTCTTCATGCTGCTGCCTCGCGGTCGGACCGGCGAGTGTTTATAAATAAGTGGACAACGAGCCCTTAAATCAAAGCCGGGAAATGCGCTTAGCGGCGGCTCTTGTCTGCGTGTAGTCAGTGGAGTCAATTCATTTGTTGCGGTCGATTTCCTTTTTATTAATCAAAACATAATTAGATAGATCTATGTCTTTATACCTTTGCTGCGCGTTTGGCCGGGCTGGTTCAGTACTTGTTTGTCTCTGCGCTTCTGGGGCTGATGTAATGCACTGCAGCAAAGCTGAGGTTTGATTGAGAGAAGAGATTTCTTGGATTGTTGCCGACTGAAGCGGCGGACAGCAGCGAGCATGCATTGCCAGCGTTGCGTCCCTGATCTTCAATCCATCCCCCCTGCCGAGGCCCCAGATCACTGATTGCCCAGATCTCCGGCTGCAGTAATCTTCACACCCAGTTCAATCAATCTTTATTTTATATAGCGCCTGCATAAATCATGATATACAGTTTTTTTTAAAAAAAGCATAATACATTAAATACAGTGGAAAGTGCATAATACATGATAGTAACAGCAACACAGCAGCTAATAGCAGATATCAGGCTTAAAGAGCATGGAAAGCAAGAGAGAACAGGTGGGTCTTGAGAGTTGATTTAAAGTGAGCGACGGTGGGAGCGTCACGCACCAAAGCCGGGAGAGAGTTCCAGAGAGTCGGGGCCATGAAGCTAAACGAGCGCTCTTCGAGTGTGGTGCACTTTCGCTTGGGGATAACAAGCAGGGCAGAGTCGGAGGACCTCAGCTTGCGGGGCAGGGACACAGCGGGTCAGCAGGTTGAGGGGGTACTCGGGACCAGTGTGATGAAGGGCATTGTAGGTGAGCAGAAGAGTTTAAGAAAATAATTCTCTTCACTGTTTTTATTATACTGTTGTATCTGGAGCCAATACAAACCTACCATAGCTGTGCATGTTTTTTTTTTTTTTTGAAAAATGACCTTTTTGTAAGTGATATTGATTCGAATTTAATTAAAGCATCGTCAGCGATGCAACTGAAGACTATTACTCCACACCCACGTGGAAGGAATAAAAATCAATTCTGCTTAAATACACTTTTATATGTTTATATTCGTTTAGGCCTAATATATACAGTAGATATAATATATAATCCACCCGCCCCGCGGAAAAAACGAACAAGCAAAAAAAAAAACTAAAACAAACTTAATAATAATAATAATTTGAATGTCATTGATGACGCTAATTATGAAACAGTTGTACCTTTATAGCATCTTAGTAAAATACATTTGATTCCCCAGAGCGCCGTCAGTATTACCAAATCGCGCAAGCGCAGATGGACGGGCTGCCTCACTCGACCCTGATACTCTCAAGCGTGATTCCAATTGGATAAGCGATCCTCCCATACACCTGCAAGTGTAACATATGGGCATGCGCAAAGACAGCGATATTCTTCTATCCCCACATTCTGATACCCTCAATAGCTTGTGCTGCAGAAGATCCTGACCAAGTGTCATCACAAGCGGACAAGCCTCTCGATTCATATGCACAGGCGTCAGTGTGACTCAGTGATGTGTTTGTAGAGATGCCAGAGCGCTGTCTATTGATGACCTGTGTATTAACGGAGCTATTGAACGCGTGTTTGAAACCGCAAACCACATTTAATATCATTGTTATCATTCAAAAAAATAGAAGCATACGTCAGAAGAACATTACAAAAAAAAAATTGTTTAACACACAACCATTGTGGGATAGCAATGCTAAATTATTGACATGCTACGGTCTAATCTGAAATTATGAAGCGAAATAGGAATGCCAAGCAAGGTAGATTTCTTTTTTGCTTTTTCAGTCATGTTTTTGTTAATTAGCATGGATTCGAGCATTTTGAATTGATATGGTACTACTGGACGCTCTCTGTGTGTTACACCCACAGTGAAGATCACACTGATGAAAGCACCTGCTCGGCACATTGTCTGCTTGACCTCGCTTCTCAAATGTTTCACATGATCATTTTGATGGAGTGGTTTTGAAGTTAGAGCTGGGAGGATAGCAGAAGAGCGACTCATTGCAAAGCTCACGTGTTTTAGTGGTGTGTTTGAGGTTTCTATTCATTGCCAATCTTGAAAGTAAACCTGCAAGCACGGCAGTTGCTATGGAGCGCGCAGCCAATTCATCACTCTGTCGATCCAGAAATGCCATGGAAAGGCTGCTTTTAGAACAATCGTCGGGTCTGTGTGTGACACAGTACACCTGGCAATCTACAGTATTTTGTACTGTACTATATAGCAGAACCTGATATTGATGTGGTTCAGCCATCTGAAATTTCATTAATATAGCAGACCCTGATATTGATGTGGTACAACCCTCTGAAATGTTTTTATAATATATAGCACTAGACCCTGATATTGATGCGATACAGCCCGCTGAAATATCTTTATAATATATAGCACTAGACCCTGATATTGATACGATCCAGCCCTCTGAAATGTCTTTATAATATATAGCACTAGACCGATTTTGATGCGATCCAGCCCTCTGAGATATCTTTATAATATATAGCACTAGACCCTGATATTGATGCGATCCAGCCCTCAGAGATATCTTTATAATATATAACACTAGACCCTGATATTGATGCGATCCAGCCCTCTGAAATGTCTTTATAATATATAGCACTAGACCCTGATATTGATGCGATCCAGCCCTCTGAAATGTCTTTGTATGGGATAGTTTGTTTCAGATCAAATGAGCTGTGCTCCTGTTTAACTCTATAGTTAAAGGCTGGCTCCCTGATCTCCTGTGGAGTGGATATCAGCTCGTATCGGACAGTATGTATAACATCCTGACGTTCCGTAGTGTAATCGATGGGCTGCTCAGAACTTTACCTGCATCCTGTAGCTTTATCCTGCTGTGCTTCATTAATGTTACTTCTTCAGTCTCTGGTTATTATTTGTTTGTTTATTTAGCAGATGTCTTTATCCAAGGTGACTTACAGAGACTAGGGTGTGTGAACTATGCATCCGCTGCAGAGTCACTTATAACAACGTCTCACACGAAAGACGGAGCACAAGGAGGTTAAGTGACTTGCTCAGGGTCACACAGTGAGTGAGTCAGTGGCTGAGCCGGGATTTGAACCAGGGACCTCCTGGTTACAAGCCTGTTTCTTTACCCACTAGACCACACAGCCTCCTGATTCCTGATCAGTTGTTTGCTGCAGATTGGCTGTGTGGGCGGAGGGGGATTGTTAGGATTCCAATAGAAAAATGCTTTATTATCTAAAGAAAGCAGGTGTTCATTACCACCATCTAGCAAAGTGTAGAGACAGATGGAGACAGAAACGCCTACCTGTGCAGTACATGCTTTTGTGTGAACGCGATGTCCGTCACTCACATGACTGATTCATTTCTTATGTAGATTCCGTCTTGGAAATGTATTCTGTCATTTATTCATTTCTTAATTTATTCATGAACTCATTTTGTTCTTTCGGTGGCTCTTTGAAACATCAAAACAAATTGTTTTTGTTTGTTTTGTTTTGTTTACTTTTGTTTACCATGCTGACATTGACTTAAAATTCAAATGAATGCGAGATCCTCCTAAAACCTTACACTGCCAGTTTGACATCCTTGCCGTTATTCTCTGAGTGTGCTACAGTTTGGTTTGTAACAAAACTGTCTGCTGTGCTACAGACTGAATAATGCTAAGCTACCAGAATTTAACAGAGACAGGACAGCAGGCACTTCATGAAATCTTCATCTGTTTTATTTACCTTTTTAATTTCCCTTGAAACCATTGCTGTAGTGGCAGATGCCATCTGAAGTTTAAGTGTTATATTTGGGATAGAATGGAGCTGCAATACTAAAATCTACAATGGCTTGCTCGCCATATCTACCTCCCTGTCTCTCTCTCTCTCTGTCTCTACAATGGTGTGCTCACAATGCTTCTCTGTGTTAACCCCCCTGTCTCCATCCCTCTCTCTCCCCCTCTCTGCAGGATTCCTGGTGGGGGTTGGGCGTCTGCTCCAGGCCTGGCTCCTCGTGTCTCTGTCCCTGGCTGAGCGGCCGTGCCCGCAGAGTTGCCGCTGCGATGGGAAGATCGTGTACTGCGAGTCCAACGCCTTCCGCGACGTTCCAAGCAACGTGTCCGCAGGCTGCCAGGGCCTGTCCCTGCGCTACAACAGCCTGCAGAAGCTGCGTGCCGGCCACTTCTCCGGGCTCCACCAGCTCATCTGGCTGTACCTGGACCACAACTACATCACTGTCGTAGACGGAGACGCCTTCCAGGGCACCCGCAGACTCAAAGAGCTGATCCTGAGCTCCAACAAGATCTCCCAGCTGAGCAACCGCACCTTCCACACCGTGCCCAACCTGCGCAACCTCGACCTGT
This sequence comes from Acipenser ruthenus, assembly GCF_902713425.1. Taxonomy (NCBI): domain Eukaryota; kingdom Metazoa; phylum Chordata; class Actinopteri; order Acipenseriformes; family Acipenseridae; genus Acipenser; species Acipenser ruthenus. Next base: position 11,029,889 of record NC_081225.1, on the reverse strand, counting down.
CCTACAACAAGCTGCAGACTCTTCAGCCGGAGCAGCTCCGAGGTTTGAGGAAGCTGCTGAGCCTGCACCTGCGCTCCAACGCCCTCAAGAGCATTCCCATCCGAGTGTTCCAGGACTGCCGCAACCTGGAGTTTCTAGACCTGGGCTACAACCGGCTGCGCAGCCTGACCCGCAACGCCTTCGCTGGCCTGCTCAAGCTCACCGAGCTGCACCTGGAGCACAACCAGTTCTCCAAGGTCAACTTTGCCCACTTCCCGCGGCTCTTCAACCTGCGCGCCCTCTACCTGCAGTGGAACCGCATCCGCTCCCTCAGCCAGGGCCTCTCCTGGACCTGGAGTTCCCTGCAGAAGCTTGACCTCTCTGGGAACGACATCCAAGCCGTGGAGGCCAGCATGTTCCAGTGCCTGCCCAACCTCCAAACCCTCAACCTGGACTCCAACAAGCTCAGCAACGTCTCCCAGGAGGCCGTTAACGCCTGGATCTCTCTGACCACCATCAGCCTGGCCGGCAACGTCTGGGAGTGCAACCCCAGCCTCTGCCCTCTAGTGGCCTGGCTGCGGAACTTCAAAGGGAACAAGGAGACCACTATGATCTGCGCCGGGCCCAAGCTTGTGCAGGGGGAGAAGGTCATGGAGGCTGTGGACAATTACAGCATCTGTAAAGAGACCCCACCCCCAGCCACCGAACGACTACCCTCTGCTGCACAGACCCCAGACAGACCCAGGTTTCTCCCCCATCCCACTCTGCCCAGGGAGGGGGAGTTCCACAGCTCTCCTCCCAGCCCCTCGCCCTCCACCGGCCAGACCTCAGCCCCCGAGTCGGAGTTTGAACATGTCTCTTTCCACAAGATCATTGCAGGCAGCGTGGCGCTCTTCTTGTCAGTGGCGATGATCTTGCTGGTGATCTACGTGTCGTGGAAACGCTACCCAAGCAGCCTGAAGCAGCTGCAGCAGCGCTCGCTGGTCCGCAAGCGCCGGAAACAGACGCGGGAGGCGGAGCGGCCCCTCAGCTCCCCGCTGCAGGAGTATTACGTGGACTACAAACCCACGAACTCTGAGACCATGGATGTACTTGTCAATGGGACAGGACCCTGCACCTACACCATCTCAGGCTCCAGAGAATGCGAGGTATGATCCACCATCCTCCTAAAACACATTTCCACTGCTGGGAACCACAGGTAAATCTTCCAGTACTTTTGAAAGGTGGATTTCTTGCTGTGGATTTCTCAGGGTTAAAAATCAGGCTCCTGATGCATAGTAGTTTGAACTGGGCTTTACAACAGATTTGAACAGTCAGGCTATGAAGGGTCACAGTAATACTTAATCATCAACAGCAGTGAGTTTAAATACCTCTGCCTTTAACGCTGTTTTAAACCTCCTGCCCCTTTATCACTACATGCATTACAAATATGGCAGAATGATATCTACAAGAGTTTTAAGGAGGACAATTGTAAGATCTACAGCTGCCGTTTGGCTCATTAAAAGAGACCATTTGGAATGTCTCAAATTGCTATGCAATGGGAGTCTAATTGTATTCATGTTTTGGGGTTTTTTGAATGAAGCCAACTCAAACACACACAAGCATGGCCACATCAAAGACCGTTGGGTTGCAGGTGCTTGACAGATAGTTCTAACAACGTATCTCCAGCAGTTCCAGTATAATCTCAAGGCCTCCGTGCATTGTCTGATACACTTGCACTTGTGAAATAATGAGGCCAGCCATCAGAGCTGAAACAATTTATTGCTTGTCGGTGAATCAATACAAATTATTACATGGAAGTTGGTATGGAGACACAATACCAAACTCTGTACAACTATTTGCAGTTTGATTAATTACATTAAAGTAAATACCATTACATCTTCCACTTACAAGATTGACGTGCAGCATTGTGTTGTACAGTGGCATGCGTGGCATGATCTGTGTAGTGAAATGAATGTGTCTCATATAGTGAGCTCTTGTTACGGGGAACTCACAGAATGCAATTAAATAATATTCCAAATGATAAAGACGCTGGAAATATCTTCCTTCCCCAAGAAGCTTGCATACCACTAGCACGCAGCACCATGGTGTATGAATCACACACCCGCACTCCTTGCAGAACAGGATAACTATATATTTTGTACTCTAGATTTTGTTCGATCGATGTTAATCCGATAGCTCAGAACTTGAAGTGTTTTGTTATAATGGTACTGGAGTGTTACGATTGATCACGTTGATGCTCAACATTTTTCCATGTCCATAAAAGATGAAAGCCGCGGGCAGGGATCTGTACCTGTAAGTAGTGGCATCTCTCTTGGGCGTTTGAATTCTGGAACACCCTGTCAGTGTTTCTCAAGACTGATGTGAGCTTGGCTATTGCAATGTGCTTTTGATTCTGAGAGATGGAGAACCATCGCTAATGTGGCTGCTGTTGAACCTGCCAGACAGGGCTTTCAATATCTAGAAACAAGCGTTTTCCTTTTACGCAGCTGCAGCAACATTTACAGATGGCCGTCGGGCGAGATGTCAGCTTTTAAAATGTCTGTCTGAGTCCAAGGTTGAATTGCTAGGTTACTGTCTCCGAGTCCTCCAGGCATAATCTTAAACTGACTGCTACAGATGAGCAGCATGGTCCCTTTTTATGTTTCTCCTGCGGTATGAGAAACCGTAATACCATTTCTAAGAACCTGCTCTGCTTTTAACTTATCGCTTTCACTGAACTGAATTCTAGCTGATTTTTAGGGGGGGCTTGGAGGCTCAGAAGTACAGCTAAAGTTTTTCATCAGCTAAAATTTTATGATTGAGACAAAATTATTTTAGATTTTAAAATGTCACATTTTTCAATTTTTGTCAGTTTTTCATTAAGTATATGGAACTATAAAGCAGCATGTCATTCAATATGTTCACATATTCAGCAGGTTTCATTTGATTTTATGAAGCAACATGGATGCATTCTATAGGGGGATGCAAAACTGCTGGCCACAGCTTTTCCTGCTGTACTCCTTTGGTGATTTCACACCTGCAGTGTTTTCTGGGTCAATGTATGCAAACAATGTCAGTCAATAAGGAAAGAAGCTGATTGGTTATTGACAGAAAAGAAGCACTGAAGGGGTGGGGACAATTTATATGTTTGAATAGATGTGTATGCCAGAGAAAATGTATGGAACTGTGTCATTAGCTGCAATTACTTTGTTAGGGATGGCATTGTAAAGTTGGTGTAACAGGATGGAGGCTGGGCGCTAGAAAGCGTCTTAATCATTATGCAAAAGAGCCGGACTCATCTGCATTTGTGGTTACAGAGCTCTTAACCTCATGTCATCTCACCAACAGGAGACAGAATCTGCAACGGCAGTGTAGGACACAGTCTAAAATTCCTACACAGAAGCATATATTTTCATATTTTTTCCCCCTGATGTCAGAAAGAGGGAGTCATCAAGTTCTTGCACTGAAGGCTTCAGGCATCTTCTGATTGAGTGTTTGAAGTTCTGTTTGAACAGGGGCAGCCCCTGCATTTAATAGCAGTGGAGGACCCTTAGCCCCTAACCGTGGAGCTCTCTGGACTATTATGACAGAATAACAGCTGTAAAAATCACTGCCAGGACATGATAGGAGGCTTATTTCCCAGAGATGGATGAGCCATATCTCTGGGTTTAGGGGAAATTACAATTTGATCATTTACATAATTGCATTCAGTGATCATATGAAGCCTTAAATCAGCTGAAACGCATCGTACAGAATGTGATGGAGGCTTGAGTGATAGGGGCAGCTGATGAGAGAGCCGTGCATCCCTTTTATTATTACAGGAGTATGATATGAATGTGCTCTAGTCTGTAATGTACTCCAGAATGTGACGTGCTGAGTGTGGTATGAATGTGCTCTAGTCTGTAATGTACTCCAGAATGTGACGTGCCGAGTGTGGTATGAATGTGCTCTAGTCTGTAATGTACTCCAGTCTGTGACGTGCCGAGTGTGGTATGAATGTGCTCTAGTCTGTAATGTACTCCAGAATGTGACGTGCCGAGTGTGGTATGAATGTGCTCTAGTCTGTAATGTACTCCAGAATGTGACGTGCCGAGTGTGGTATGAATGTGCTCTAGTCTGTAATGTACTCCAGAATGTGACGTGCCGAGTGTGGTATGAATGTGCTCTAGTCTTGTAATGTACTCCAGAATGTGACGTGCCGAGTGTGGTATGAATGTGCTCTAGTCTGTAATGTACTCCAGAATGTGACGTGCCGAGTGTGGTATGAATGTGCTCTAGTCTGTAATGTACTCCAGTCTGTGATGTGCCGAGTGTGGTATGAAAGTGCTCTAGTCTTGTAATGTACTCTAGTTGTGTAATGTACTCCTGCTTTTGAAAAGGAGAACGATATCTGGCAATCTTGTTGGCTGTTCAGCATCTCCGATGGGGTTTCCCAATTCTCTTCTTATTAATTCCGTTTACGGTATTGGCTGCAGACAGAAAAGGCATTATCCCAAACAATTAACTGAATAGGAAGCTTCTCCAGAAACTACGCTGAGCGCTTGGATCTCATGACCTTGCGAACGCTCTTTTTATTCCCCCTCCAGGAAGAAACCTTTTTCACAAAAAGAAACAATCTTAATGAATTCTGCTCTAAACTGCTATATATATGAATTATTATTATTATTATTTATTTCTTAGCAGACGCCCTTATCCAGGGCGACTTACAATCGTAAGCAAACACATTTCAAGTATCACAGTACAAGTAATAATACAATTAAGAGCAAGATAAATACAATGAATTCCACAGTCTTACCGCATATTAAATCTGTAGCTGTTTTTTCCCTTGTTTTCTTCCTCCTGATTGGTGCTGTTTGCAGCAGTGTGAAGCTTGCCTCTCTTTTGTAATGTTATGAAACACTGGGTTCAGGTAGAAGCAGTTCCAATAGCATTCTGGCAGTGTAATTACTCTTGTTCATAAATAAAATGCATTACTGGCCTTGAGACCAATCTTCTGAACAGTTTTGTGAGTTCTGAACTCATGCAGTTAGGTTGAAGCAGTGTCAGAGAGAGGAGTCCCAGTTGAACAGTTCCCAAAATATCTAACCTTCTTAAAATAGTTCCACATTCTGTGTGCAGGCCTTGCTTAGATCTGCCTAGCTGAGATCCCTGCTTCTCTCATTCTTTTGATGCAAAACTGCGGAAATGAATGGCACATTTATTTTAATGGTCTAACAGCAGCAGATCTTAATACCACCACATTCAAATTTACAATATTTTCATTGTAGTGTTTTTTTTTTTTTTTTTTTAATTAATAAGGAGGTCGATCAATCACCCTGACAGAGGGAAAACACCAGCATGATTAGTATTTAAAGAGAGATCCTTTAAATCAATGAAACAGACTTTAATATCTACTAGCCTAAGGAAACCCAGAACCACTCTGAATTAATATTGCAAACATGTTTAAAAAAGCAGGGAAAGCTAACCTCGCTAACTAAGAATTGTTAATAAATATTGCACATAATAAAGTGTTCATTTGAGTTCACTGAGCACCGCTGAGCAGGAGGAATGGACTGCGTTTCTGCGTGCAGATAGCAGTGACAGACATGCCTATTCAGTGAGGCAGGCTCAGTGCATTCTCCTCCAGCATTACCTGCCAGAAGACATCGCTTTCCTCAACACTGCATATTGTTATTTTGTCCAGCCAACAAAAGGCTGTCCTTTCAGAACCCTGGCTCTGGAGAGATGGACTCGTTAATCCTGCTTTTCTAATTAGCCTGTTCACACAGCCCTGCCTCCCTTCATCTCTCCGGCCTCTGCCTTGGCAATATGCTGCTGCACGATAGGCATTGTTCCCAGGCTGAGGATACAGTGCCATTGTTTGTCACAAAGGCACTCTTAGGTACATTTCCTCTCTATCTCTCTCTCTCTCTCTCTCCCTCCCTCTCTCTCTCTCTCTCTCTCTCTCTCTCTCTCTCTCTCTCTCTCTCTCTCTCTCTCTCTCTCTCTCTCTCTCTCTCTCTCCTCTGCCACACTCTATTGGGGTCATTTAACAGGGGTATTCTGCAAGGGGAGAATCGGGCTGGGGTCATTTACCAGGGGTATTCCAACATCACTGACAGGGGTGGATCAGTGTTCAGGTTAGAGACTGGGGCGATTTACCTCAAAAAGGATGGCATCAAAGTTGGGGTATTTACCCTGGTAAAGAGGGGGACTGGGGCATTTGTTGTAATTTCCCCCAAAAGGTGCTGTCATTTGGTAAAATATTTACACCCTGAAGGGGAGTATAATGGGTGTAGATCGTTGCTCAGTGCTACTTGTGGGCAATGCAGGGTGCTTCTGTCCCGATCTCTCTCCCTGGAAGGCTTATTTGGTTTTAATGAGAATTTACCTTTGTAAAGAGTGTGAGCTGGAACAAGGGACTTGGTTTATTAAGGCAATCGATCATGCGCCCGACTCTGTGCTCCCTGCTCTTCACAGACAGGCAGCAGGTGCACAGGAATCAGCCCAGTAGAGCGCAGGAGCTGCAATCTGTAGCCGGCTGGCATGTGATGGTTCTTGTTGAGTCATGATGCAGAAGCAGAACTCAGGGTAGAGAGCTCTCCAAACAGGGCTGAGTCCTGCAATGGAGAGCTGGATGAGAATGGATGTCTTTAAAATCTTAAAAGGAGCTGACAAAGTTAACCCTCGGTGGAGAGACTAAGAACAGAGGGTAGAAGACCCTTCTCGGTGAGGTAACCTAGCCACGTCGTTAATGCTGATTCACTGGGGCTCTCCCAGTTTAAACTGGTTTGTGATCTTGCTCAGCTGCAGATGCAAACGAACAGGACTGGAGGCACGTTGAAGGGTATCATTTGACGCAACTCCTTCCTTGTGGGTCTGCTAAAAACTACACAAAGGTGGGGCAAAACTTAAGTACAGCACAGTACAGACCTTATAAAAGTGTATCATAGTAAAAGCATAGCAGAGTGAAGCAAGTTATATATGTAAAGCCCAGAGAGGTATGTTTAAAAAAATACATGGCAAACTATAGTAAATGTTTAACATAAGGCCTAATATATAAACACTGAACAGATCTGTATTTCTTTCCTTATTGGGATACACTCTTGTTTTGCAGAAAAGAATACAGGTAGGAGGATTAGATGATGGGATAGGAGGCACTTGGCCTTGTTTTAATACACTTATGAATAAACCAATATTGCATCCAAAGCGCGCCAGCGATGTAAACACTCCTACACATTTTAAATGATTCAACATTCCGAGAGAGCAGAATGCTCGTTTATCTTGTATAATGTTGTGGAAGATGGAAACACTGATAGTGTAATGATGGCAATTTGTCCACATCACAGAAACCATCATCTCAATAGAGCTAATGTGCACCTTAGCTGGCAGTCCCACCCTCTCTCTCTCTCTGTGAGGCCAGGGACTGAGTGAGCACTGATGCTGTACTACCTTCTCCCCTCCTAAGAGAAAGGGTGCTCCCTCTAGTCCAGGGGAGTCTTGAGGCATGGAGACTGAACTGCTCCCTCCCTCACCCCCTAAGAGAAAGGGTGCTCCCTCCAGTCCAGGGGAGGCTTGAGGCATGGAGACTGAACTGCTCCCTCCCTCACCCCTCTAAGAGAAAGGGTGCTTCCTCCAGTCCAGGGCAGGCTTGAGGCATGGAGACTGAACTGCTTCCTCCCTCCCTCGCCCCCCAAGAGATAGAACAGTGTCTGTGTCGAACAGCAGCATTGTCTCCCCCTTTCTCTCTTCGGCTGAAAGGCTGTCTGAGTGCTGTGGGTGCTTCACTGGTTGTCAGTGGTGACAGCAGACAAATTGCCTTTCATCTCCTATAAAACTCCAGTGCCTGACACCCCAAGAGCTCCCTGTGTCACAGAGAGAGAAGACAGGTCCTGTCTCTGCGCAGCTCATTGAAGTAGCATCACTGTGACAGTCATGCACAGGACCCCTGCCACACTTGCACCCCACTTTCTCACCGCACGATCCTCTAATTTTAGCTGCACTGGTATGAGGCAGCCCCTATAGAACAGCACTACAGTGGTATCCTATTTTGACAGGCCAATGGGATCACAATGGTTTGGCCACACAATCCACACAGCTGATAATCCACTGCAGTCCCATGGTACCACATCAGCACCAGACAGACAGTGTGCTGCCGTATCAGCACCACTGCACTGTGCAGTATCTGCTCCCAATGCATTGTGTTGCCATGGCTGGTAATGCTGTGCTCTGTCAGTGGTTCTGCTAGCTGGGGTCTTCAATGGGTTAGGTTTTGGCTAGGGTTAACTTTGTCAGATCCTTTTAGAAGGGAAGCTCTTGTGTGCCTGTCTGTCTGTCTGTCTGTCTGTCTGTCTGTCTGTCTGTCTGTCTGTCTGTCTGTCTGTCTGTCTGGTCGCCAGCCAAGTGCCATTGCCCCTCACCTTTCATGGGCACTACATTTACCAACAGTTAAAAAAAAAAGAAGACGGATACATTAGTGTTATTGCACCCCCTTCTCCCCCATTGCACTGTGACAGAGTAAATCACTACTGCTTGTAAATCAAACTTCAATATGTAGATCAAAGATAAAAAAACACTTAGTGTCTAACTAGTGCTGAGTGCAGGAAGGTATTGATTTAGATAGGACTGCGCTGCATTGGCAGGAATAAAACGGTACGGGCTGAGAGGCCGTTCTCTTTGGCTCTTCACAATTCTGAAAGCAGATTGATCTCTCCGAACCCTGTGGCTATAAAGGGATGGGACTGCAGGTTCTGGAAATGAACTGAGATTAACCCTTTGTTATTTTTTAACTTTTTAAGCACTAGGTGACTTTGCAAAAAGACAACCCTGCTCCACCTGATTAAATAGTGTCAGTGTCCTGTAAGTAAGAAGTTCATTTTTCCTCGACCTCTTTAGAGATCTGCAGCATTAAAAGACTAAAGGCTTGCTTGCTGTGCATACCAGGACTGGAGTTCATCCAGTCGATATAGAGGGATGAATTTTGGGGAACTCAAGGAAATAATAGGGGCACCGTTGAAGCCCATATCACACCATTAATTAAATATCGGTGCTAACCACCCTGGCTGGTATAATGCTGAATGAATGAGCTGAAGACTCAAAACCTCTAGCTTCTCATAGTTCATTAAACATGTCGTATGCAGATTTGGGCTTCACCAGACAGCGCCCCCTGTGGGCATTTTCAAGAGTTTATTGTGTTTTGCTTGTTCTGTGCCAGTACCAAAATGCAGCACTTTCTGTCGGGTAGTTAAACCAGAGCATGTGTGAATATACACCACACAAAGAGAGTTTATGCCAGCACAGTATAACGATCAATGCATTCCTTAATATGAACCCAATGGGTCAACATGCAAGTCTGATCCCACCCCCAGCCTGGGTCAGGTGGATTCGAATGCTGTTTCTGCATGAAGGCTATGTCTGCAGTCACTGTGATTCACTGCCATGCCAGTACCTGTGTCTTCCTGTGTTTTAATCTGCCAATGCTCTCCTGATAAGCTCTTGGGCTGTCGCCTTGGTTATCTAGTCTCTTGTCTTACATGTCATCTTTCTGAGACTTTCACTAAAGAAGGTGCTGGGAGTTGCATATCCTCAGCCAGATCCGTGTTCAGCTGTTTCAGGTACAGAAGCCCCCTCGCTCCTGCTGAGGCTATGCATTTCAACTGCAGGATCTGCTGTAGCTCAGGGAAGCACGAGGGCAGTGCACCAGTATGAGGCAGCCCCTATAGAACAGCACTACAGTGGTATCCTATTTTGACAGGCCAATTAGAATCACAATGCTATGAACACACAATCCACACAGCTGATAATCCACTGCAGTCCCATGGTACCACATCAGCACCAGACAGACAGTGTGCTGCCGTATCTGGACCACTGCACTGTGCAGTATCTGCTCTCAATGCATTGCGTTTCCATGGCTGGCAATGCTCACTAGGGTCTTCAATTGGGTAATGCCATTGAGTTATAATGGAATCTACTATGGGATCCTGATAGGATATTTCAAAGATGTACTGTAAGTCATAATAAAATAATGCCACAAGATAATGGCACATTGTGAAACTGCAGAGGATGATTCAGTGACAACGTGTGGAAAGTGAAGGTGGTTGTAATGAACCGGTGCTCCTGGAATAAGCTGCTCAGGCAGAAACACATCAATGCTGAGCTTGGCCCTGCTTGCTCAGTGTGAATTGGTTTCAACTCTTGGAGCTCAGATTTTCACAGCTAGACTGCTGTCTTATTACCCTGGCATTGATAAAGCAAACCCAGCCAGTTCGCCTGCCTTCTGTTCGACACCCGCTTGAGGCTGAGCACGGCTGAGTTTCAATTTCCAGGCAGGATGTGCCTGACAAGGGCTTCACAACTGCTGCTTTCCAGTTGTATCACAGGCATGTTAACTGACTGAGGACAAACACAGGGATTGATACAATCAGCAGCTCCAGCTAGTTATATTGGAGAGATACTGTCCTTCGAAGCATTGTCTTACAGATCCCAACCCTGAATTCTAAGGTCCTTTAATTCCAGCACGGTCAGGGAGATGAGCCTTGATGCTCAGGCTCCTGAGTCTGTGTTGAGAAGGATTTGCTCACCTCAGCCACCTCAGTGTTGTGTTAACAATGCTGATATTCCTTACCAGCAGCTCTTTCTAATTGCTGCATGTGATCATGTGTGAATGGGCAGCCGGTCCTCTATCAGCAACTCTGTCAGGGGTCTATTTCTGGACACTGCTTTTATCTGTCTCTGCATTCTGTTTGCTGTTCATGTGACTGCGGCTCGCAGCTGTGCTGTAACCAAGATAGTTTCCATGGTTATAATGGCCAGTTATGTATATTTACTGAAAGGCAGAGAAGACGGGGAAAAAATCAATATCGCATCTTCTGTAAAACATTCGAACCACAGATAAATCAGAGTACGAGATTATCCCTGTGCGGGGGGAAGAAGCCGTTCATCAATTGCAGATCAGGAGAGCTGATCGATTTTCTTTTTTTTTTCCAAACATGGCTCATGTTTGACATTATTTAGTCCTTGCTGTCATTCCCAATTAGTTTTCACTTCCAGAAAGCTGGTATTCCAGATCGGGCTCTTGTGTAGAAGTTTGAAGTACAGATTGAGAGCCATGTTGCGTCACATCTAACCAGGCTGGAATTCAATCTGAGTTTATGGCGCCGTGCTTTATCATGGCTATGGCGCCACCATTTTGATTTTATCCAGATTCATGCCTTCTAGTGGAAAAAAGAAAAGTGCAGTCAAAGAGTGAAGAAGCAGTTTCTAAGATGAATGTTAATCGCCATTACGGCTTGAATTTTAGAATGAGAATACTGTAATAAATCACCTTTTCGAGATGACTCAGATTCTTCACTGAAACATCATCGTGCAACATGTTTCAGTGGCTTTGCCACTTCATGTGTTAACTGGTTTTCCTCATCGTGCTACAGCTGACCCTGCTGGCCAGGCGCCCAGTGAGCTCAGAACGGACACCTGCAGGGCTGGCCTTTGTCCTCCAGAGGCTGATGGCTCGCTGACAGACGCTCTTGAGTTCCTGGGTGTAAAAGAGGAAGCTGCCTTGGTCGTGGGATTGGAGGACGCCCGCTGAACCTTCGGTTCTCCTGAGCTGTGTGGGGAATTGCTGCGGTGAGGAAAACATTTAACAGGTTGCACAATTACCAGGTCTCCTGATGTTTCAGTGAAAAACCAGAATCAACTGAAAAGAAATACATTCCTCCGAAAGGTGATTTATTACAGCATTTTGGGAACTGAAAATTACTATATATAGATAGATAGATCTGTGTGTCAAACATAGCTGGAGATTAATTAAGAAGGGAGTTAAATAAATCTGTTTCCCCGGTGTCTGGGGTTTTGAAAGTTGATCGAGTGGAACTGTGCTTCCCGGGCGAGATGATTCTGCTGCTTCAAGCAGTTTCAAAACACTGCCGCCAATCCCACTGGAGCCCAGAGAATCCCTTCCCGGGGCGGCTGTGAATTAGAGTGTGAATCCTGGCAAGAGACGCAAATCAGAAAAAGGATTTCACCTTCCACCTCCCCGCTGAACAGCAAACCCGGAGACTGCAACCACGCTCCAGAAAACTTTCATCTTCAAACAATCACAATGACATGCTGTATAAATAAAATACACTTGTATATATCTATATAATCTTGACATTGCGGAACTAGAATATGGCGGCTGATCGAGGTCCATTTGCTTAATTTTGTGTGACACTGGTAACCAGCAACCTGAAAGGTTCATTTAATTAAAATAGCTAACAAATTAATTCCACGCATCTTACGCTGGAATGAAACGGGACACTAGAATCAGTTCATCGGGAAAAGACAATCAGCCATTCTTTTGTGTGTTTAGTTGAATGAAGAAACGTTATCTCCACTTTGAGATCTTTGAAGGTTATTCTCTACAAAGCTGGGTTACAGGAATGCAGTTGTAGCATTAAAAGCAACGGAATAGCACTTATGAAAAGGCTGGTGTCAGAAATGTGCTCCCTGTTTATAACGCTGTGGTAGGGAGTCAGAAACAAACATCAGTGTCAGGCATTTCATTTCATGTTTAGTGACATGCACATTTTCAATATTATATCAGGGGTCTTGGAGGGGTAAATTGTGTTCATGCAACATGACAAGGCACAGGGTTATTAGCAAGCATGTTCACAATAATATTCCAATCCGCAAAGAATCCATTCATCATAAGCGTTGACCCGGCTGCTTTGATAGCAAACGTGGTGCAAGTGAGCAAGCAGGCCAGTGTTTCTTGGGAATTTAGATTCGTAAAGCAGGTAAGTCATGGTAGGGACGAGCAATCTGTCAGTATCACTCGCATCTTGGGATCCTGCCCTAGCTTATTGAAGAGCTTCGGATTGAGTTACAGTTTGGAGCAGAGAGTAAAACAAAAGCATGATCGCATTTCATTCAAAGATTATTTTTTGATTTACTCAATGTAAGTTGATTAGCTTTGAGCTTTGAGTTCAGACCTTTGTAACTTTTAAGCTCACTGTATATATTTTTATTTCATCATCCTTATCTAATGATTCTTTTTTGTGAGCAGTTTGGTGTTTGCTGTAACGTTCACTTTGATGTCACCTCGTTATACGGCTGATCCTTTTTTGTACGTCGATCCATTTTGAACATACACAGGAGATCTCTTTACTCAAGCTTAGCTCCAGAATAGGGCTGGGAAAAGCCCAATTCAATTGACAATCCTTCTTTATAACCCTTGATTGGAATGCATGTTGATTGTCATTGTGTTAACCACTGGGACTTAGCGATGCCCTGCTGGATCCGCCCCTTTGCTGGGGTCAAGAGGATAATTGGCCGTCCGGGGTGATTGGCAGTCCTGTTCATGAGATGTGCCCAATTACTATAAAAACCATAACATGGTATTTTATCTACACAGCTATTTATTTGGATTGAAGTGAAAAGACTGCAGTTGAATTTAATTAGCGCATGCAGTGGTGTAAAGATAAAATAAGTGTGTGTGTCTGTGTCTGTGTCTGTGTCTGTGTCTGTGTCTGTGTGTCTGTGTCTGTGTGTCTGTGTCTGTGTCTGTGTGTGTGTGTCTGTGTCTGTCTGCAGTAGTTACAGGTTTTAAAGGGACCAATACAATGTAGTGCATATATAGTCCATAGATCTCTCCTCCCACACATACTCCCATGCACTAAAGTGTGCATTTATTTCTCAGTTACTGTGATTGTATATTTGTATTTCAGAGTATAGTGCTGCTGCTGACAGTGTAACAGTGAATACGGTATCTCAATGGACTTGTCTTGCATAGAGTAAATGTAAATAAATAAATAGTGAAAAGGTGTGCCCCTCACACACACACTCACACACACACACACACACACACACACACGCACGCACACACTCTCTCTCTCTCTCACACACATACAAACACACGCACACTCACACAGCACCGTCGCATTACAAACAGGGCCATCTGTCATGTAGGAAATCTTGCCAGCTTTGCAAAAAAAAAAACTTGGCATTGAATATTCATCTCTCTATATCCTGATGCAAATGGCACTCAGCAACAGCCCCACAACACACGGGCAGGTACTGAACACGGGCACAGGCCTCGAGTGTCTCACAGCTCTGAGAACATCAGGGCAAAGATTCAAATCAGCAACACCTTAATCTGCAGAAGCGGTAAGCTCTGTATCGCTGGATCTCAGAAGCGGTAAGCTCTGTATTGCTGGATCTCGGTGCACGCGTCACAGAAAGGGTTTATTTGACAGCCCCTTCCAAACGCTCTGCAGTAAAACCACGCAGATTCTGTGATGGCTGTGGCAGAACACGCGCAGATATTGTGCCACGGTGGGAGCGCGCCCTTGTGTTTGATTTGGGAACAGGCAGTTTGGGTAAATGTAACACAAGCAGCGTGGTCCTGAATTGGGACCGGCGTGTTTGTGCGTTGCCATGACAGTCGTTACGTTAAGTGTTCCGTGACTACCGCTAAGCATGTTAGTGTGGCTTCTAGCACGCGCCTTGCTGTGTCGGGTCTGGCTTGCAAAGAGTGCAGGGGAATGTACAGCTACGTGGAGTTTCAGTTTGGAAACTCCAAATACTGTACAGTATGCACACAGTTCCGTTTTGAAAGGGTTTTTGAATTCGTTAAACGTTAGACGTTCACATTTTATATTACAAATGTCTCTGTTTTTTTTTTGTCGAGTAGCTAAGTAAGGTATTTTGTTATGCTGCTTATAACGAATGTGCAATGTCTGAAACGCAATGACATTGCGAGGGAGACACAGCACTCTTCAAAGTGTACAGTAGCTTCTGCTAAAATGGGGGTGTGATTTTGTAATAGCAGTTACGAGTGTTGCAATGTATTATCAAGTGATTCTGTATTGTCTTACCCTTGCCTCAACCCTAACCTTTATCGTGTCAATATTCACAGTTGATTCTGAGTAACTGAGAGTCCAGATAATTATCATATTCATTCTTCTGCGAAATTCCAAATGACTAAAGAAATGGGATTTTTTTTTTTTTTATTAAAAGTAAGTCAAATAATTTGTACTGAGAGACTTCTTTTCTGTTCATTTGCATTTTATTTACCTCTGGCTATTCATTTAAAGGAGAACGGAGTCCTGTTTTCTGTTTATAATTTGGAGACGTTCCCTTGACTCTGCAGTGCTGGCATGGCTCCATGTTGAAGGGGTGCTGACTGATTCAAACCCTGCTCCCTCCTCCCTGCTCTCTGCTCTCTGAAATGCTCTGCTCCCTGTCCTCTTTTTAGACTTGCATGCAGACAGACCCTATACAGACACATGTGCATGCAGACAGACGCACAGACATGCATGCAGATCACAGCCAGATTCGCAGACAGACAGACTTGCTAGACTTGCTCCACATGCAGAGAGACACACACACAGACCCTCCCGTCACTCTCCTTGTTCTTTCAGAGGAGGCTTCACTGAGCAGCCTGTCTGGCTCCATCAGTTTACAGCTCTGGATTCAGGAATCCTCAGAGTAATACCAGGCTGGATTAGCACCCAGCCCAGGGATCCTGTCTTTAACCAGAGTGTCCAAATGAACAGATACCAGGAGCTGAGCAATCAGGACCCTGTTAAACCACCTTGGTATTGATTACATACATCATTACTCCACTATGGTAGCCAATAGATGACCAATTATTGACCTACAGACTGAAGTGAGGCTCATTGCTGTATCACCTCTCCTGTGGTAAGTGTGATAGGTCTAGAGCAGGTTTAGCTGGCTACTGAGTGGTCAATTGCCTGGAAATTCATCCAGCTTCAATCAGAGGCGCTTATCATATTTACTGCTTAGAGAGACAGAGGGATGTGAGACAGACCGATAGACACAACCAGAGCTTAATGGTCCCCTTTTTTTGAACAGGGAGCCTAAAAGAAAAAGACAACTGGTAGGACAAGTGTTAAATTGTGAAGTGATACACACACAGTGCTTAGTAGGGAATGGTAGAGGCTTTACTAGAATTGCCGGTGCAATGCTCAAGCAGGTGGCTAGAGGGAGTGTAATTTGCAACATGCACGTTGTTTCTTTAATCGTGCTTCCAGTATGCAATGCTCATCCATTAATGTCTCCACGACTTCCCAAGAGAATTGGAAATGTGAAGCCAGTGTTGTTTATTTTGGTACCTTAGCAACTAGGTTTTGTTCTGTACTGGTAAAAGAATAATAAGTTGATTTATATGCCAGTAGTGACTAACAAACTGAACCATTATAAATCCATCACCTATTAGTGTTATCATTCTTCTTCTTCACAATGATAAAATGCCATCAGTCTTTCAAATCCTGTTTGATGTACATTCTGCACTACAGACAGTAGTTGTAATATTTTAAGAGGGGTAGAAAGAGTTTTTAAGAATCATGAATAACCCATGAGCTCTCGTTGAAATGGCATGCATCAGTCATGAGCAGTGACTGGCATGGGCAATGCTACAGCGGGTGAGATTGCCGTCTCTGGTGTTCCTGCACGGTAAAGTGTCCCGGGGCAGCCTGTGAACGATGCGATTCGAGGCACAGACTCGCACCCCACCTGACAGCGAGGCCGTCCCAGAGCCCAGCCAATCTGAAGAGGAACTGCTTTTCAAAAGTGAAGGACGGCCTTCTGGAGTCAATGTAGTCACCTTTGTGTTTTGAGTAGTACGTTTTAAAGAAGTGTGCTCCAAAAACCGATAGTCGTTTTGTTGTTGCTGCTGTTTTCAAAAGGTAAAATTATATATATATTTTTAAAATTCTTTCAAGATTACTTACCGTAAAGTGCCTTAGCTGAATATCTGACATGTTTTTAATTTTATTTTTTTAGCTTTGGAACTTTAACAGATGATTGTTTCACAACACGAAAGAAAACTTGAACTGATTGAGCAAATGTTCTAAACTGTTTCGAACACCTTTTAATTATCACATGGTACAAAATGTTAAAGTACATTACTTTAACAAAAGCACTAATTAGTAGAATTCACGCTGTCTCGTTCACTCACAAGTTCAGGAGTGAAGGAGAAGGATCAAAGGGGGTCTGGTTAATGGTTAATTAGGAGAGCGAGGTGTGGTCTGCTTTCAAAGCCACATCTGTTCTAAGAAATAAAATCTGTGTAGTTAAACTGCATCCAAGTGAAACTCCTGGCTCATGGTAGTCTAAAAAGAAAGGCTAAGGAAAAAGAAGGAAATGACTGAACTACTCCCTCCCTCTCCCCTCCAGTCCAGGGCAGGCTTGAGGCATGGAGACTGAACTGCTCCCTCCCTCACCCTCGAAGAGAAAGGGTGCTCTCTCCAGTCCAGGGCAGGCTTGAGGCTTGGAGACTGAACTGCTATTGAGAACGTGTGTGTCATTAAGGGTTTCATTCCCAAGGGGTTATGTTCAGTTTAGTCTCTAGCACGATCAGTTGACCTGGTCCATGTTTGAGGTTCAGTAGTCCTCATCGCAGTGCTTTGTGTGCGGCTCTGTCAGTTACAGGGAGTTGAACCAGCTCCCACGGTGGTGTGTAATTTGAGCCGCCTAATCAGATCGGCTGACGCGCTTCCACAGCTAATCACCACCCTGAATCATTGATAACGGAATTACCATTTCAATTTCGAAATCTGCAAAAACTCTAATTGCAAGCAGCGACTGAATGGCTCACTCGTCTGAGCATTCGGGAATGACTTGTGGAGAGAAATGAGTCCAAAATAATAAAGCTGGATTTCTCTCGGGGAACATGTGAGCCCAATTATAGGGATCAGAATAATATTTGCATTTTTCTTTTCTTTTTTTTTTTTTACGGTGGACGTTTGTTCACGGATCTGAAATTGCCTAAAAAAAAAAATCCAATTTAATGAGACATGTTCATCAATGAAATATTGATAGCGAAGCTGCTTCACTTTCATATTGGAAACACAGGAAGATATTCCGAAGCATTCCCCTGGTGAGATCTCGGGTTATGTTTAGACACCAGGCCATTACATTATACAGAAGGAAAGCTCAGAAAAGAGGTGAAATCTATTTTTCTTCTCTATAATACTTATATACTTGTCACTTACTTGGAAAAATAGACAAACTATTTAAATATAAAATTGTGGTCCCCAAATCTTTTGAAAATACAAATAGAAAATAGGTTGCCAGTCATGTATTTTAAATAGAAAATAGTATTTTGCAAATAGTGTTGTGTTTTTATTTATTTTATTTTTTTATTAGCTGTCACCGTCTAGCTATACAGCAAGAAAGGGTAATATTTTTCCATAATAATGAATTGAAAATCGCACACCACAGCTGTACATTTTAAACTAGAGCCATCGGTATGATGAAGCCGAAGACCAGGACATACAGCAACAGTCAAGTATGTACAGAGAGCAGAGGATATGAATCTGCAATGGAATGTTTCATCCCAATTTGAGAAGCTGTTCTCCAGATAAGTGTGACATACTGACAGATGGGTGAACAGACAGCCAGACACCTCTGAATATACCCAGAATCTGACACTCTCAATACCGTTTGTTAAATAATGTTAATAACAAGTTTCATGACAATTGGATGATGCAGAAATGTGTGACAGACAGACAGACAAGCACCTCCCGAAATGTCAGAATGCGATTTTCTCAATCGATAAATAATGTGAACACCTTTTTCAATCATTGCAATTAGAACCACTTAGGATAATTGCAACCCTCATGGAAAGTCAAGGGGCAGTGCAGCCCAATGAGAACCTGGCATTTGAAGCTGCTGTTTCTTTTCTCTCAGTGACAGCAGACTCGGCCTCAAACGCCACGCAGAGCCGTGCAAAGAAATACAATCCTGGCATTAAACAGGAACGAAATGTACGATTCTGAAAACATCAAATGTCATTTTTCATCCTGAAAATGGGAGTCGGAATTCAACCTGATATCAACAATGTTCTATTTCTGTTATCTGGGTCAGGCATTTACAGCTTCCATAATAATTAAAAAAAAAAAACTCCAAGGATCTGTATTTCAGCCAGTCCTAGTGCTATTAGGGGTGGAGGAGGATGGATGTGTTTTAAGTAGGTCATGAAAAATGTAATAAAACATTTTAACACAAATTATAAGGTGTACAGTATCATAAAGCCATTTCATACCTTCCCATGGCTTGGGTAATGCTTTGACTATTTCCCTGAATGCTGGGAGGCTCTTGTGGTTTTCTGTTCTGTTTCTCTGCTTTAGATTTTTTTTTACTGTGCCTCTTTCATACACTTCCTGTCCTCAGGGCTGGAACTGAGGCTGGCCGTTCTGCTTTTTATTTTTGTTTTTGTTTGGTATGTAAAGTGATATAGAAAGGCTTTGGCTGTGAAAGTACAATACTACTTCTTATCTGGGCAAGCCCACTATATATAATAATAAATGTCTGTACTGTAATTCACAATATCTAGGAATCAACGGATCTTCAATACAGGTAAATGTTGCGTTGTTGGTGTCGATAAGTGATAAAAAGATGCATTGTAAAGTCCTGTTCATTGTACTTGTTTTAAATCTATAGTATTGGATTTGAAACGTGTGCATCACCAAGTGAAATACAAACGACAAACCAAAGCACAAAAAAGTTCTTCGGCCAAATGAGAATAGCCCCTGTTTATGTTGTCTCTAATGAGTTAAGAACAGGGATTAAAATGTCCTGGCTGTCACAGTGTTCTGTATTGCACTCTAGTCTAAGAAGCTCGTTCTGTTCTTGAGTCACGACCCTTCACGTGGTACCTGGGGCGCTGCTACCTTTAGGGGCCCGGCTAGGGGTTGGGGAGGGGGGAGAGATAAATAGAAGTTGATTCTGAGTCACTCACTCAGTGATCTGTCAGGGGACTCGGCGCAGTTTGATTAATGTGAGCACCGTCTTGCATTATAAATCTGAGACTTTCGTTCCATCCAGAGCGCCTGCTTGGAAATGCAGAGAAGGGCTGTTTTGAAAGAAGGACATCAGAAGAAGAAACATGAATTAAGAACTCAACACTGCTGTGACCGCTAGGAAAACTAATATACCATATAACAAGATATCCCTTGTGCTAAACTTTCCACCAGTTGTATTTTGAAGGTCATGCATACAAAATGTGTTGCATGAGTCTGCCTCTACAGACAAACAATCACTGACATCTGCCATCTGCGTCAGGCTGACCTGGAAGGAGACCTGCGGAGAGCACACTGTTAATCGTAAGGGGACCTGTTCTGTCAACGTGCAAGTAGTGTGTGATCTGTGATGCAAACAACTACATCACAAATGTGTATGCAAACTATCGCTGCTCTGCTAATTCGCAGGTGGCCGCTGCGTTTCAGCGGGATGACAGTCTGAGAGGCTGGTTGATAGGGGACAACGGGTATCCACTGAAGAGGGGGCTACTGAGACCGCTGCTCAACCCCACAGCCCCTGCCGAAGGTATAATCATATCAAATGTGCTCGTACTGTAACTGAGTGAACATTTGGAATCCTCAAAATGTGATTCTGATGTTTGGATGTCTCTGGGGGAACACTACAGTACACTCCTCAGAAGGACAGCAATATCATCCTGCCGTGTTGTGTTTTACACAGCGTATCTCTCCGTAATGGACGTTGAACTTCCAGAGGAAAGATTACAGGGTTTGAGGGAAGCAGATGCTGAACTTGAAGCCCCAGTGTTGGAGGTTGCAGATGCATGGGCCAGGCAGGCAGGTCAGACAAAGCCTTTTAGACGGGGGTTCACGGGTACGCATGCACACCAATAAAAAATGCAGACTTTGTTATTGTTGTATAAGACGCAAATGCGTCCCATCAGTATATTTTTAAACGGAAAGGATTTATGATAAAGGCAGTGACAGTGCCCACGGTTCGAAGGTGAGCTATACACGCCTAACTTAAGAAAAACTCCTGATTCTAAATTTTTCACTCCTCCCGCTGCTCGCTCCCTCAGCAAGTGAAAAAAATATTTATGTAACTTAATTTGCTTATAGATAACTTTTTTTATTTCGTAAGTATTCACTGTCCCCCCCAGACTGCTACAGATATGTAGCCTTGCTTGAGGCACTTGTGACTTCTTCCTTTTTTTTTGTTTCAAAATTCCCTCTGTTCGGTATCCCAGTACAGGTCCTCTTAAAGGGGATGTTGAGTCCTTATTGGTTATAACCTTACTCCTCCCACTGTGCTTTGATTGGCTGGGTGCATGAGTCACTATTTGATGTGTGTTAGCCCACGTATCAGACCTGACTTCTAAATCATGTTTTCGTGCGCTATCGCAGCGTTCGGAAACGCTGTCATTTTTACCCTAGAGATTGAATGGGTAAAAATGACTAGTAAATCTCAAACCATTCCAGCATTTGATGACATTGAAAAAGACTTCTAGACAAATCATTTGTCATTGAGTTTTAGTTTATTTTAGTAAGTTCTGCACTATTGACAGTTTATGGATAACACTGATACTAAAGGAAGGCTCTGTGCTTGAATACATTTAATCAAAGAACTTTGTTTCAGCACAGAAATATGCTGGGAATGAGAATTCACTCATCTGGGTGTTTGAATTCCCAGGAGGTTATCAAACAGCAGGAGTGTGAAACACCTTTTGAGTTCTCTTGTCTGCTCAGCGTTTCCAATTAGAATAGATTATAATGTTCTAGCTGAACATCGCTCTTATTGCTTCTCTGAATAGAAACCTAGTCTGTGGAAGTTATCAATCCCTCTGTATGTCTGTGGAGATGAGCATGAAGTCCATACATAATCAAATACAAGTTTAAAATGCACAGACATGAACCCCTAAAACAGGGCTGCGCAAATCCGATCCTCGGGATCCAGTCCTCCAGGTTTTATAGGTGTCATTAAGTAATTCACTATTACATTCAAAACCATGCAAAGCACTGTATTTGAGTACCACAGCAAAACAAACCTAATTTCCCATGCTTATTTTGGCAGGTTACTGATGAATAGTCAACTCCCCTTGTTGTCCCCATTGTTGGTCAGTCCTTTGAAGTGATATTAAAATAGTGCAATTGAATATAGCTGTGGTTCTGGAACTGGTCAGCTTAGCAGAGTTTTCAGTTTACAGTAAAGCAGGATTTCAAGCGACTGGATAGCAATCCTGCACCCCTGGGGTCTGTGCATTATATATGACTAAAGGACAGAGAGAGGGACTGTGGGTCGAACCCATATTCATTATTCCTGTTCAATCACTGCAAATGCAAACGTGTAAATGCATGTGTTTGCTTTGCCCTTATCTTAAAAGCACAGTCCTTGGATTGAAAGGGCTAACTATTCTAATAGATTGTCAGAGTATCAATGTTTGAATCCAGGAGGAGTGGATCAGTTGCCTGTCAGGTCTCGCAGCACTAGGCTAATATTTGATCATATTTCTCTGACAATTATGTATGAGATTCCTGTGTTTGTCACTTTCATGCAGACTCCCTTCCATATCAACTAGCATTTCAACCTTGGAAGCTTGCTGCACACACACAGAACAAGAGTTTCCTTTACGATATTTAATTGGAAACGATCTAATGTCTCAGCTCATTTTCCTGCGATACCGCGTGGAGACATTCCAGCTGACAGGACTATAGAAACTCTGTCAGTCTCTCACATTTCACACACACTAAACCCATCCCTGTGATGTTTAGTTTAGTTTAGTTTAGTTTATTCACTTTGTGCCCCCAGGCAGGGCCAGCACAGGTACATCTCAGTAGTGCAGCACAGAGAGAGACCTAAGCAGACCAGACTCAGTAATAAACAACACTTATTATCCATCCACATATCAACAAGAATACCCATATACACACACGTATACATACAATACACATAAATATATTACAAGATAAAGATATTTATACAATGACACAATGGAATCCAGGAGGGTGTTCCAGAACCCCAAGGCTGTTCCAGAACCCCAAGGCTGTTCCAAAGAAAGAATAACGACACAACTGAAGACGATAAGGACTGATGGTCAGAGCCGCTCTGGGGAGACCTCTCAGCCCAGGTCTTTTACCAACACAGACTGGCATAGAGGTAGAGCACAGTGAATGCAGAACCTTATAGAAGTGAACGAGAATAAAATAGGACCTTCTGCTGCTTAATGGTTTAAGAGAAGAGCGATCAAGAAGGTTGTCATGAGTAGAATCCCAATTCCAGTCATGCAATGCAATCCCACAAGCACATTATTCGAGCTTCTAAGTATTGTATTTTTTAATTGGATCCCAGACAAAAACAGCTGCACTTGTAAATAGGTCTTACCAAACTCTTGTAAAGATGTAAAACAACATTTGTACTGTGCGTTCTACTGTCATTGAACCAGGATGTTTCTGAATTACCTGCAGAGCTCCTCAATGCAGACAGACAGGGGCACTGCAGTGGCAATGCAGACAGACAGTGTCAACATTCAGGACTACCTTGCACCAACTACCACTTTCTCTGTCTGAAATCGGTATTATTTAATGAATACCCAGGCCTGCTCATTTTCAATCACTCACCTTACAGAGTAATGACTCGACTTCTTTATTAAAACAGCAGGAAACCTCTTCATTGCACAAGAGATCATACCTGCTGCTTTTCTCTTGTTGATTTTGGGTACCAGTATCTCTGCCTCTCTCAATCACGGAGTATCATGAGCTCAGCTGATCAGAAACGACTGCTAAACTGAATTATTTATGAGGAGAGGACCAGATACAAAGCCTGAAGTGGGAAGGCCCATGCTGACTGGAGTTGCATTGAGTGCACAAACTTTAAACACCCGAGTCCTGCAATGCCGAAATCAATCTGACAACAATCCCAAATATCCCAGAGTATTTCCTTTAAGCATTCCCCGTGTAGCAGCCGAGTTGAAATAGATTCTCAAGAGATTGCGCTGAGGATCCTGGCTGGCTGGGAATCTCGCTAACTATTTCCTCCGTGAGCTTGCGACTCTGATGCACCCCCCTCCGCGCAGAGTGATCTTAATCTGATAAATATTGAAATGTTTCCGACTGTTATCCGTGTGGGTAGATGCCGCTGATGTGGGTTTAGCCTTCAGCTACACGGGACATGTTTATATTCTATTGATTGACTCTCCGCTGGAGCTGGGGGGGGGGGCTGCATTCTTATTCATTGTGTTTATTTCAAACCTCCAGAAGACATCTTTGGTTGATAACATATTACAAATAGTAACAATGTAACACGCGTTTGTTTTTTTCACAAATAATTCAATTTGTCTCCTATTCCTGTGTGCAGTACACAGCATTGGAACAGTGTGTGTGTGTGTCTCAGTGTGTGTGTCTCAGTGTGTGTGTGTGTGTGTCAGTGTGTGTCAGTATGTGTGTGTGTGTCTCAGTGTGTATGTCTCAGTGTGTGTGTGTCTCAGTGTGTGTGTGTGTGTCTCAGTGTGTGTCAGTATGTGTGTGTGTGTCAGTATGTGTCAGTATGTGTGTGTGTGTCTCAGTGTGTGTGTGTCAGTGTGTGTGTGTGTCTCAGTGTGTGTCAGTGTGTGTGTGTGTGTGTCTCAGTGTGTGTGTGTGTGTGTGTGTCTCAGTGTGTGTGTGTGTGTCTCAGTGTGTGTCAGTGTGTGTGTGTGTGTCTCAGTGTGTGTCAGTGTGTGTGTCTCAGTGTGTGTGTGTGTCTCAGTGTGTGTCAGTGTGTGTGTGTGTGTCTCCGTGTGTGTGTGTGTGTGTGTCTCAGTGTGTGTGTGTGTGTGTCTCAGTGTGTGTGTCTCAGTGTGTGTCAGTGTGTGTGTGTGTGTCTCAGTGTGTGTGTGTGTGTGTGTGTGTGTGTGTGTGTGTCTCAGTGTGTGTGTGTGTCTCAGTGTGTGTGTCTCAGTGTGTGTCAGTGTGTGTGTCTCAGTGTGTGTGTGTGTCTCAGTGTGTGTCAGTGTGTGTGTGTGTGTCTCCGTGTGTGTGTGTGTGTGTGTCTCAGTGTGTGTGTGTGTGTGTCTCAGTGTGTGTGTCTCAGTGTGTGTCAGTGTGTGTGTGTGTGTCTCAGTGTGTGTGTGTGTGTGTGTGTGTGTGTGTGTGTGTCTCAGTGTGTGTGTGTGTCTCAGTGTGTGTGTCTCAGTGTGTGTCAGTGTGTGTGTGTGTGTGTGTGTGTCTCAGTGTGTGTCAGTGTGAGTGTGCTCATGATGTAACAGTGAAAACAATGCCATTGCTGCTATGTTGGAATAAATAAATAGAAGCATTAATGCAGCCTTTGAGTCGTGATCAGTTTGCAGTTATTGAGCTCACGCTGATTACCTTTGATTCTCCCCAATCTCCCGGCTTGCTCTCGTTATGCATCTATACATCTCGTTTATACGTCTAGAAATGAAGCAGCAGTTTGCTTGTTTTCCCTTCCAACTGTATTTTAAAAACCCTGGGTGACAGCAACTGAGAAGATGATAAAGTGTAATTATCTGTTTGATTTTAATTACGAAGACAGATAAAAGGTCCCAATTTGATCACAAAATTACTCTTTGAATTACTGAGTGTTTAGAGTGCTGGGCTGCAGTGTGGAAGGCAGTGGGTTTGAGTAGCTCAGTGGTTAGAGTGCTGGGCTGCAGTGTGGAAGACAGTGGGTTTGAGTAGCTCAGTGGTTAGAGTGCTGGGCTGCAGCGTGGAAGGCAGTGGGTTTGAGTAGCTCAGTGGTTAGAGTGCTGGGCTGCAGCGTGGAAGGCAGTGGGTTTGAGTAGCTCAGTGGTTAGAGTGCTGGGCTGCAGTGTGGAAGACAGTGGGTTTGAGTAGCTCAGTGGTTAGAGTGTTGGGCTGCAGTGTGGAAGGCAGTGGGCTTGAGTAGCTCAGTGGTTAAAGTGTTGGGCTGCAGTGTGGAAGACAGTGGGTTTGAGTAGCTCAGTGGTTAGAGTGCTGGGCTGCAGTGTGGAAGACAGTGGGTTTGAGTAGCTCAGTGGTTAGAGTGCTGGGCTGCAGTGTGGAAGGCAGTGGGTTTCAGTAGCTCAGTGGTTAGAGTGTTGGGCTGCAGTGTGGAAGACAGTGGGTTTGAGTAGCTCAGTGGTTAGAGTGTTGGGCTGCAGTGTGGAAGACAGTGGGTTTGAGTAGCTCAGTGGTTAGAGTGCTGGGCTGCAGTGTGGAAGGCAGTGGGTTTCAGTAGCTCAGTGGTTAGAGTGTTGGGCTGCAGTGTGGAAGGCAGTGGGTTTCAGTAGCTCAGTGGTTAGAGTGTTGGGCTGCAGTGTGGGAGGCATTAGGTTTGAGTAGCTCAGAATCTTAGCTGTATAAATAAAACCTTACTTTCTTGTAATAATGACGTGGCTTCCACTAAAGCTTTTAATTTAAATGCTGATTCAAGCTAAAATGATTGATATTCAATATGAGTTCAATGAGGGAGCATTGCTTGTTCACATTGGGGTTTACATTATCATATCAGCAACACTTGATCCATTAATACTTAAGTCGGCTACTGAAACCGCTGCCAGACTTGAAGTTAAAAGACTAATTGAAGGCAAACCTTGCATTAGCAATGTAGCACAAATAAAACCCATATTTCTGATGCACCGAGTTATAAGCTCATTTACCTCGATTGTTAAGACGTGCCAGTAATCCATCGCAGTGCATCCGTCTGGGAAACAGTAATGGCCTTCTTAATCTACCTTTATCGAAATCAATCGAGGCGAGGGGGAAATGCAGTTACAAGGTGATTTATGAATTAATTAACAAAAGTGGCTGAATAGCACAACGTGTAAAGAGGGTTCAGGTCCCTTGATTGAATGCCGGAATGTATTTTTGATTTAGAAACAGTTTTTTTTTTTTTTTAAAAGAAGCTCGGAGACAAGAAACGGGTTGAGAAATTGTATTCATAGGCTGATTGAATCAACATCCTTGTATTACCAGAAAATAGAAGCACAGGATAGTTTCTTTGCCTCGATTTTAGACCTAACTCTAAATCTAACCTTAACCCCCCTGTATCCTTAACCCTAACGCTAATGCTAACCCTAAATCTAACCCTAAACATTTTCTGATACAAATGTGTAATTACATATATTGTGCGAAAGGATTTACAAGTACATTGTAATTATGCTTACTTCCATTGTAATCATGTGTAAGTGCACATGTATTTACTAAGTAAGTACCATATAAATACGCAGTAATTTGACTACAGTTTTCAGCTAAATTGGAAAACAAATAAATTAAAAGCCATCACAGAAATGTTTTAAATATTGAAACAACCTTGAGTTTGCCTCGCATGCCTTGCTGGTGCCTCTTTAAGGGTTGTGTCGTATTATTTCGTTGTGTCTTTTTTCACAAAAACACTACATTTCCAAAAGCAACACAGTACTGGGACTGAAGTGAAATCTGCATCTCTGTGGGGAAAATAATGAAACAAGAAAGAAAGAAAGAAAGACATCAAAGTGGTGCTAATCATTTGAATCTTCTCATTTATAAATGCTGCTAATTGTTAGATAATGAACTGTTAAAGATACTCTGATAATTACAAAGCGGATGCACGGAGTGTGAAGACTCACAGATGCCTGGAAGACATCAAACAGCGCCTTCCTGCATTACAGAATCGCAGCCTGGAGTGCGGATTAATGGGAATTGTATGCAAATGAAATGAAAAAAAAAAAAGTTTAGTATTTCTGATCATTGACTACATTGTGGGAGCTGAATCGGTAACAAATTAATTGAATAATATTTTAATTCAGTTCCTGGATTTTTAAAAAAAAATGTGTTCTAGCGAATCAGGAGCACTGATTGGCTTTTAAAAATGCAAAAGTTTTGGGAAGTAGCTGTCGTAACTATGCATAATGATGTGTAAGGACACAAGATTTTACTAAGTAACTACCATGCAAATACACAGCAATTAGAGACACTTCATGTGACGTGTGAGCAATATTTGGACTTTTCCGATACTTTGATGTATTGTTAAAAGCAGCTTTGATGTCCTTGGAGAGGGATTGGGAAGCTCCAATTGCTGCATCACTCCAGAGTGTGTGGAATCGGGAGGAGTGCCCTGTGATGCTTGGGGGTGGTCTGTGTGGATTTGCTGCGTCACTCCAGAGTGTGTGGAATCGAGAGGAGTGTCCTGTGACGCTTGGGGGTGGTCTGTGTGGAATTGCTGCATCACTCCAGAGTGTGTGGAATCAGGAGGAGTGCCCTGTGACGCTTGGGGGTGGTCTGTGTGGATTTGCTGCGTCACTCCAGAGTGTGTGGAATCGAGAGGAGTGCCCTGTGACGCTTGGGGGTGGTCTGTGTGGAATTGCATTGTTCTTCATGAAATGTGCAGGGAGTTTCTCTCTTCATGTTTAATTTCATTGTGATACATGACTGGGCTGTAAAATGTATCTTATCCAATCACACTTTAACTCAGTGGGTGTGTCGGAACTGAACCCAGGATTCGAAGCGGGATCAGTCAGTTATAAAACCTCTTTCTTTGTACTCTAAACTTTCGATTATATAACCAAGCATTCTGTGAGTTTGTACGATGAAAAAACACATGAAGCCCCATATTCTGATCATTTGTTGTTCTAAAATGAACCAACCAAGTTTCATCACAGGTGGATGAGCAATTCTATAGATGCTGGTAACACTAAATCTCTCTCTCTCTTTCTCTCTCTCTCTCTCTCTCTCTCTCTCTCTCTCTCCCCATCTCCTTCATCTTCTCCCTCTCTCTCTCATTTACTCTATCTCCCTCTCTCCCTCTCACTCACTCTCATTTACTATTTCTCTCCCTCTCCCTCCTCTCTCTCTCCCTCTACCTCTCTCATTACTCTCTCTCTCCCTCTCCTTCTCCCTCTCCCTCTTCCTCTCCTGCTCTCTCGCTCTCTCTCCCTCTCTCTATACACTGTGCTCACGCCTCCCTATTCAGATGTGATATTTGACAGGCTTCACCTTGGCTTCATGCCTAATTGTGCATCCCGCAGCAAATGACAAGCTGCTAGCAGGGGAGTCACACTATAATGGAAAAAAAGGTTCAAAGGCACATTTCCAGAGAGTAATAAAATATTTTGAACCAGCAAGAAAGTCCTCAGAACAATAACCCAAGTGCTCCCTCCTTTCCGCAGACAAGCTCTTGCCTTGCACGTCCAGGTGTTTCATTGCTCTCATGTGCTCTGGGTATGTAGGCCCTTCACCTACCGGAAAATAAAGAGCTCTTTAATGCAATTAACAAGAGGCTCTCACTTAGAAAGACAGGAATATAATAGTAATAATCATCATCATCATTCGAATGCAGACAGTTTGAGAACCAGCGCTGAGTTCATGGTGTTCTGATCCTCCCACTAAGCGTCTGACTGCTTTTACACATCTGAGACACAGGGACACAAGGACATGGACTCAGGGACACAGAGACACAGATTCAGACACAGGGACATGGACCCAGGGACAGTGTAAACAGCCTGGGGGACACCTTTTTAAAGTTCAGGGACATAAATCCCATTTGTATTTTGTATTGGTGTCATTTTCATTTACTGAAATGTGATATGGTTTGTAAACGTGGAACCTGTTTCAGTAAAGGGCAGGCCAGCCTTTGGAAGCACTGGGTATCAGTTTTGAGACATTGTGGAGTTCATTGGTGGGAAATATAAACATGGAATGCAGATTTTTGCAGGAGGGGCAGTAGCTTTTAGTTGTTTTCCTCTCTTGGTTTTTCACTGGCTGAATGCATAGTTTTCTGTTGTTGTTTGTTCAGCAACACTAGGCATGGAAGCTGTGTTCTCAAATCCCTTCTAGAGGTGAGCTGCTACTTTCCCTGCCTCTCCTTTCTCAGAAAAAAATGAAATAACACCAATAAACAATAGGTATAGCCATGGATTTCTGCAACACAGGACCTGAGAAAACCACTGCCCACAGTCGACTGTTATACAAGACCACACTGCCTCCCTCCCTCCCAGTCCCTCAGCTCTAACCACTAGACCACACTCCCTTCCTCCCAGTCTCTTAGCTCTAAACACTAACCACACTCCCTTCCTCCCAGTCTCTTAGCTCTAAACACTAACCACACTGCCTCCCACCCAGTCCCTCAGCTCTAACCACTAGACCACACTCCCTTCCTCCCAGTCTCTCAGCTCTAAACACTAACCACACTGCCTCCCACCCAGTCCCTCAGCTCTAACCACTAGACCACACTGCCTCCCAGTCCCTCAGCTCCAACCACCAGACCACACTCCCTCCCTCCCAGTCTCTCAGCTCTAAACACTAACCACACTGCCTCCCACCCAGTCCCTCAGCTCTAACCACTAGACCACACTGCTTCCCAGTCCCTCAGCTCTAACCACTAGACCACACTGCCTTCCTCCCAGTCCCTCAGCTCTAAACACTAACCACACTGCCTTCCACCCAGTCCCTCAGCTCTAACCACTAGACCACACTGCTTCCCAGTCCCTCAGCTCTAACCACTAGACCACACTGCCTCCCTCCCAGTCTCTCAGCTCTAAACACTAACCACACTGCCTCCCACCCAGTCCCTCAGCTCTAACCACTAGACCACACTGCCTCCCAGTCCCTCAGCTCTAACCACTAGACCACACTGCCTTCCTCCCAGTCCCTCAGCTTCAGCAACAACTCGGCAACAAACCTCTCAGAGCTCATCTGTGCAGTTTCCATGGAAACGAGAGGTGAGTGGGCATTGTAAGTCTAAATTTAAAACAATGCCACTCCGATACAATGTAATCCAACTGCTTTGATAGCGGAGCTGAACAACTGCTTGACATGCCTTTCATTTTGCCATTAATATGTCTGAATCCCCAGCGGTGCTCAAGGAAGCGGATGATACACGGCATGTTCAGGGAGGTGTCTGAGATCGCTGGATCTGCAAAGTTATCCAGAAAGGTTAGCAATGCGCTTCTACTATTCCACTGTCCTGAGTCATACAGCAGGCATCCATGAAAACCTGCAGCAATCCGACACAGAGCCGTGGTGATAATAACCAAACACAGTGGTCTGTATGACCCCCAGCTACCTCACATGTCAATGCAATTCAACACAGTGAAGTTCAAGGCAGTATACAGTTGCAATAGCTGTGGTTGAGCACCACTCGATACTTCTAGAGTTCTCAGTAAACTGTTGTTTTCAGAAGAGTTTTGTCAGTTTCAAGGCTAATACTAAAATAAGAGCAGGCTCACTCTTTATTGTGTGATGTGACTTATCCAGTGAATTAGTGCCATAGTTAAAGCTCAGAGAGGTGTGGCAAAACATATTCAAATGTGGCCATTTTCAACACAACGTGAATCAAGTTTGTGCAATACCTGGGTCACGTTACTACAGAAGCTTGATAAACTGAATGGCAAACCTTTCGACTAGAAGCCGTTTTCAGTGTCTTTGAAGACATCTAGTGGAAATGCTTGCCCATGGATTTGTCAAGTTTCTTGCAGTATCTCTCAGTGGAGCACAGGGTCTGTCTGCCTGTCCTGTTGTGGCCAGGAAAGGCATTGCTTTTGGTGGGGAGGGGGGAGACTGCGGTAGTGCAATTGGAGGTTAAGTGCTGCTGAATAGAGAAAAAAACCTGCCCTTAGCATGGTGTTTGAAAAAAGACCAGCCTCATCCCAACCGGCAGCTGCAATCAGGCCTAACTAGGTCATCTTGTGTCTGTAATGAAAAGATGCCTGAAACCTTCACTAGACAGTTCCAGTTCCTCTATGATTCATAATTGATGACAAGCTGAGGCACCAGTCTGAGTTCACCTGCACGAAGAGACTGCAGCTCAGAGATCCTTCATTTTAATACCAACACATTGCAAATCAATAGGGTTGTGTGTGTACTGAGGAAATCTATATTGTCGTTCCCCGGTCCTGTGTAAATTAGAGGCACGCTGAGATGAGTGTAAATCACCCTCCCTGAGGTGGGTTCAGAGCGTGCACACGTGTGTGCAGCACAGAAGATCAAGCTGTATCCTGGGAATCACGCATGTGATTGGGATGAAACTTGGGGTAGGCATTCCACCCGATTTGAAGGTGCCATTGGATCTTTACAGCTGCCATTGAAAGTAGCCCAGGGCTCCGGGCTCCGCCCCTGCTCCTCTCTATGAGAGAGTCTTGGCATTTTTGTAAAGAGCAGCCGGGACCCCAGTGATCAGAGAGAGTGATCAGTGGAAGTTACCTGCAATTGGAGGTTGACAGTGGGCTGAGCCAGGGGTCTGTCCATTAGTAAGCAGTCTAGAAGGGGTGAAGTCCTCTTGCATGATTTGCAATTACTATGTAGATATAAACCTTGTAATTAATGAATCCGCTAATCATTCATGTTCCACCCAGTAACAGCATCGATCTCTTTGATTGGACAGTTCAATACAACTGCTTATTAATATTATTGATTGCTGTTACGTTATTAATAATACTGGCCTTTTTATACGCAAGTGTCAAAGGGGTTTCTCATGTTAATATATATTTCTGTTTTACAAACACATGCATGTTTTCAGTTGTATTTGAAGCCCTTTTTTCGAATCTTTAAAAAAAAAAACACTGTTCTCAATGCATGGATCTGCTAGTCTGATTGCACATCTATACCCCATGGTGCTGCAATGGATTTCCAGCAGTGTATATATATACAATATGTATGTTTTTCATGCTGTTGTGTTTCCAGTGCTCTTACTTCAGCCCCACTCTGCCAGTACATGCCTCTACTGTTGTAGCTGTCCTTGGGATCTGGTTTCGTATTACCTGTCTTGATCACTACAGTTGAGTGAACATTGCTGTCAGCAGTTTTGCTACACTGTTTCTGTCATAAAATAACTGCTCACCAGCTAAATAAATGTGTTTGAAATATTTATTGCAACGCTTGAAGGTGCAGCAACAGAGAATGACACAGGAAGCCTTTTAACCCAATTTCCTCAGAACTGTGCTGCATAAAACAGTACGAAGATCCCTTTGCATTAAAAGTAACTCCCCACAGCACTGAACTGGGGAATGAAAATATCAGATCAGTGCAATAGTGAGAGAGAGAGAGCGTCATCAAGGAAGACGATCACCACTCACCGACCGCTCACATGGAAATGCACGAAAAGCACACCATGCATACATTTCAAAACACTAGTGCATGACTAGGAGGATAGCTATGCTGACTGGAACAGCCGTAACTAAAAGTGATGCTTTTAGAAATACCAAAAGAAGCAAATGCAATGCCTAACCGAAACATTTATCTTCGAATGCATTACGTTTCTTTTGGTATTTATATGTTAAATATAACCTTTAGTTCACAGTGAAGCAGTGAAGCAGTGTCAAGCACAGTAGGGTAAGCTGAAACATCGTCATGAAAATATCTGAGACCTGCATTAGATATATATTCGAAATCCCTCAATGTCTCGCATGTCACCCTGAGTGTCAGGGTCTTTAATCACTATGCGACAGTACTGTGGAACGCCCTGCCCAAGTCTATCAGGAAATCTGGCTTGGTGCCCATATAGACATCCTGTTTTAATTAGCATAGCCCCAGGGCTGGCTGTGTTAGATTTCAAGGTATGCTGTTAAGGAGAGCAGAGTATACAAAGGAGAGCATATTAGTATTCACGATGCTATAGAACTATGCTAAGACAAGGTACTTTTTTATCTTGCAGTCAGTGTTTTAAATCCCGCTGTTCTGGAAAGAACATTGCGGGGGTGTACTGGAGGAGAAGGCTGTTGCCTCACCTTCAGTGCAGACTAAATAACATGTCACGCACTGAACTTTTGAGGCCACGTCGCATAATTAAATGATTCTGTTTGTCACCCAGGGCACAAAGACCCAGCTCGCTCTCTCAATTGGATGGATAATTATTTTCCTGACATCCTTTCAAGACGCTCAATAGAGATCTCGGAGTGCAGATATAGAAGATGGCAGCGTGTGTGGCCCTTTGTTCCCCTCTCGTGAGATAAGGGACGTCCCCCCTAATTAAAACATCATTGTGATTGTTCAGCATTCACCCAGTAACTCGGAGAAGATTCCGGCTTGGGACTGGGAGACAGAGTGGCTTAGTGGTTAGGTAGATCGCGGATAGCAGTGGATTTGAATAAGGGTCAGCTACAATAGGAAGAGACTGCCGTTGCCAGAATTCTTCCACATTCATTAAAATTCTGTTGCCAGTGCTGGTGATGCTGGGGTCCAATATGGGCCATGATGGGGGTTTCTTTGGGTGTAATATCAAGTATCCCAGCAGGATGCTTTAAAGGATAAGGGACTTGGAAGTCTTGCACAGTGAAGGGGACTGGGAGGGAGGCTACTAAAAGCTGTGGATTTGAGAACTATAAATGTGCAATGCAGAGACATTTGATGGAAGTATTTTGTTGGCTACAATTACTTTAAGCTATGGGCAGAGCGGGGAGGGACTGTGGTGGACAGCTCCCAGAGGAAGACATCATTTTCTTGAGAAGCGGTTTTGTACTAGGTTGTTTGCAATGGGCTGGCTCTGCTCCTCGCAGACAGTCTCTCTTCACTCCAGCCCCAGGCGATGCGGCTCTCGTGTCGGCTCATGACGGCCGTCCTCCCTGATCGGAAGTGAAGGAGTTGCTGCTGTGAGTGTAGTCCAGCCCCCGGCTCACACATCTCCTCTAGATAGAGCAGCTCTCGCCTGTCACTAAGTGTCGCGGCCTCTCCTGTCCCTCCACCGCAAACGGATTCCAACACAACATCAGTCTTACCTGGTGCGCGCTTCCATTCGTTATATATATGAGCCAAAGGTGCTCCACTTTTTTTGCTGTGGAACCCCTTTTTATAAAAAATCACAAATCAGAAATAAAAACTGAAGCAGAGGTTTTGCATGTTGTCTGTAAGCATCACAACACCTGTGAAAAATGAAAGTGAATCCTCATGTCTCTGTTTGCTTGTTTGTGAGTTCAAGAGAGTGGCTGAGGGAACTGAGGGAGCCAGCTCACCTGGTATAACCTTTGGAGCCTGGAGGATAGGAGTTCAAATTTCATTTGGTGGCAGCGGTGGGATATCCTGAATTAAGTGATGGAAGTAGGTTCCTTGGGGAGGGTTATATGATGAGAGTTGTAGAAAACTAGGGAAATGTAGCCGCTAATATACAGGATCAGCAGCAACTCTCAAATGAAGTGCAGATCCTTTGATTGCCTGGAGAGGATTGCAAGATTCTGAACGAAAAAGCCATGTTAAGAGCGTGAAGTAGAATTGTAAGGTTTAGTCTGCATAAAAAAAATCTCACTTTAAGTTACATCTGTCTGCATAAATTTGCATAAAACATTTAATTTGCTCAATTATTTACCAGACATATTCAAGCTAAGAAAGAAGCAGCCCTGCTTTGAAGAATCAGACCCGTGGTGTTTCCATTTACACAGATCCCAGTGGAGACGCAAGAAATCTCAACCGGCTTGCAGAGCTGAAATGAAAGCAAGCTGTGATTCAAGAAAGAGACACTGAGGCGACACGCAGGCATGCAGGCACCAACACCATCGATGCTTTGAAGGGGAATAATCCGCCTGTTAAACAATGACAAACAATTACCAGCATGATTAACAATCCTATTTTTATATACATTTTAGGAATCGGAAGATCTTCAAGAGCTGACAGCAAACAGTGTTATCATTACAACCCTGGCTAAACAAGTTGCAGTGAGAACAGAATGCGTATTGCTCTGACTGAGTTTCTTACTGGCTTTATGCAGTCGAGATTTGTTTTATTTTCTATTGTCTTTTGCGCCTGCTTCAGTGAGTTTATTAACTCGATGACAAGGGAGGGATCACAGCAGCGGCTATTGTTACAATGCGAGTCCATCCACATGAATGGAGTCGAGTCGATTTGTTTCTGTGTCAGTCACAGCACCATATAAAATGGAACCTGTATTGAATAGTCTGTCAACCAAATGAAGTCAAATGGATTTTTGAAAAAGCATGTGACCCGTATCATTAGATATGTTGCAGTGCGGAAAACTTTACTGGGAGAAGCATAGAATGCAGCTCTGTACCAACAGAGTGGGATCTGTATCATTGATGTGGCCAGATGTTAAAAGAACTAAACATTTTTACTGGGCATCCCCGGTAATGGAATTTTGTCTTTAGGAAGTCAAAGAAAACAGCTGCGTAGTGCAGTGGCATTGTGAGAACACTGCTTGACAGAACCAACAACCAAACACACAGGGTCACCATCTAGTAATTACTTGTATTCCTGTGTAATGGGTACAGTCTTGAATATTGACGCATCTGCTAACAGAGCCACACCTACCCTCATCAGGACTGAAACAGACTTTCATCAGCTTGTATTACAGAATACATGGCATGCCATTGGTGTCAGAAAAATCAGTAAGGGACAGCCTACAGAAGTGTAGTGAGGCGTTCTTGTCAACTCCCCACACTAACGGTTCTGCCTGAATTAATGCATCTCACACTGAATTGATACAAATGCAATGCAGACAGACAGGGGCACTGCAATGGCAATGCAGACAGACAGGGGCACTACAATGGCAATACAGACAGACAGGGGCACTGCAATGGCAATGCAGACAGACAGGGGCACTGCAATGGCAATGCAAACAGACAGGGGCACTACAATGGCAATGCAGACAGACAGTGGCACTGCAATGGCAGTACAATGGTTTTGCACTAAGGAGCAATAATAGAACAAGAGCAGTTTCAATGGGATGAGATTGCTATTGCACCACAGTTGGAAAATGTTCATATTTGACACCATGCTATGAACACGCAATACACATGCAGGTGATCCACTGCAGTACCATTGTGTATCATTACCAGACAGACAGTGTGCTAGCATGTCAGGATCACTGTACTGTGCAGTATCTTCTCTCAATGCATTGTGATGCCATTGCTGGCAATGCTGTGCTCTGCTGATGGCTCTGCTAGGTTTCTTCAGGGTAACGCACCCTGTGGGATTTTATGAACATTATGAAGGTGTTTGTTTTTTCTTTTCAGCTCTGTAAAGAACGGCTAGCCTCGCCTCTCGAGGTATCGGTTATAAAGCATTCAAATGAGCTGAAGAGGGGAGGTGCAGCTGGAGCGTGAATACGGGGGAATAGAAAGATAACAGATTAATTACATTCTGTAATTGGAACGGTTATTGTGTCTCTGGAACGGCACTCTCGCTGCCGGCAGTCTAATTGAATTTGTGCTGACACGTGGAGTGCCATATTGGAGAGCAGATTGCTGTCCTCTCCCTTTCCTGCAGCCAGCTCACTCCTCCGTCCCCAGGGGATCGACACAGCCATTTATACCTGGGTTCAGGGACCCTGATGAGCACAAGTCCAGGATACTTTATATTAGGTGAGGCTGTCCCAGATTTAGCGGACTAGCATCACCCTGTAGAATCAACTCATCTTGCTTCATAAAGTCAACTGAAACCTGCTGAATAATGTTACCTTAACACATTGAATTAAATACCACTGCTACTATTATGGCTTCCGATAGACTTGCGATATCAGTTTCTTTGATTGCATGATGTTAAATAAAATATCTAAATTATGTTTATATCGTTTTTTCTTTTGTTTTATTACGTCTCAATCCTAAAATTCTAGCTGTTGCAAAGCTTTTGGCCAGAGCTGCGTTGCCGTGCAGCATGGGACCCAATGAATGCTTGGACTGTGACCCCCAGCTGCAGTTTATGACTCTGTACTCAGTTTGTTAATTGCAATTAAAAACCATCAAGCTTGTCAACTGCTGACACATCCCTCAGCTCTCCGGGGCTCATTTCAAATCAAGTCGTCTCTCTGCCTGCGATACACTGATCCGCTCTTCTTCATGGTTCAGAAACCAGTAAAACACTTCCGACAATGAAATGGCCTTTCTGCAGTGCACTTAAGCAATTACTCTGGGAGCCTTTGAAGCTCTATAAAGTTAAACATTTTATTGCACATTTGGGTCGTTGCCACGTTTTTTCTCCCTTGGGGACCGCTGGATGCAGAGGCAGGAAGCCAATCAGAGCAACACCCCACCATCTCGTCCAATCACATTCAGGGGCGATTGTTTACTGCACTGTACACCATTGGGGACCAGGCGTTGTTGGAATGCCAGCTTGTTTACATTCCCCAAAGGTATTTTCAATTGTGGCTTCTTCCCTCTGTGAACCCATCTCGCCTCTCTGTGCGAAAATGCATCCAGAACACTCAATGCTGCTGAATTTAGAAATACTAGAATAATCTTCAATGGCAAACGTGTCGACTGGAAGTCTTTGAAATATGTCCTTCAAGATATTACGTTTTTCTGTATTTATTTTATCTAAATGTACAGCTATGGCCAAAAGTTTTTTATCACCTAGAATTATAGGCTTGAGACAGAATTTAAACTACATGAACATATCGTTGCCATTGAAGATGGTTTCGGAATCGTTCAGAACAGAAGCTCTCCATTGTATTTTTGGAGTCATACATGCCCCCTGGAATCCTTCAATAAGCTAATAGAGCTGTGTGCTGGTCAGGGACTAGCCTCGACGGGCCGGATAGCTTCCTGTCATTGTCTATCCCAAGCCGGGCACTGCAGCCTGGTCCTGGGTAGAGGAGCTCCTATCCCATGTGAGAGCTGCTGTCAAGTACATCAGGCGCTTGTGTAATCTGATCCAATTACTGTTAAACAGGCAGGCTGCCCCCGGAGCCGCGAGCAGATTAGAAGCTTTTTCATAACAGGCACATTTCTCCTCTGTTGGTTTAAATGGGTCTTTCATTGTGCAAAGGGAGTTGGCTTGTGATACATAAATGCCTGTATTAAGTGATTTGAGTGGAGAGCAGCCGAGTGCTTCTTCAAAGGCCATTGTTTCTTTCCTGCAGCATTTTAGGGAAATCAGATGCCCCCCTTTCAGCTCTGAAGAACCGCGCTCCCCGGCAGTGCATTCATTTATTTTATTATGTCATGTTGCAAAGTTAATATCAAGATTTCTTTTTTAATAAATGACTTAGTAACACGTACAGCTCTGGCCAAAAGTTTTGCATCCCCCTATAGAATTAACTAATTTAGCTTCATAAAGTCGAATGAACCTGCTGAATAATGTTGCATTACACACCGCTTTGTAGTTTTCCATATACTTAACGAAAAACACTAAAATTGAAAAATGTGACATTTCAAAATCCAACATGAAATACTGTACTACTATTATGGCTTCCGGTAGACTTTTGCGATATCATTTTGTAGTTTCTTTGATTAGATGATGTGAAATAAAATATATATATTTTGTTAAATGATGTCTCAATCTGTAGGTGATGCAAAACATTTGGCCATAGGTGTACACAATTTTTTTTTACAAGGTTTAGAGTTAGGGTTAGGAATAGGGATAGGGTTGGGGTTAGGGTTAGAGTTAGGGTTAGGTTTAGGCTTAGGGTTAGGGATAGAGTTAGGATTAGGGTTAGGGATAGAGTTAGGATTAGGGTTAGGGATAGGGTTTGGGTTATATCATATAATAAAATTACACATTAAGTACATTGTAATTACACGTGTATTTACTACGTAACTACTATGTAAATACACAGTAAAGCGTTACCTGACTGACATTAGTAGAATGGTGGTAATTTTCATATTCAATATGCCATTGATATCTTATACAGTGCAGTGCCATGGTGCCATATCTGTGCCAGACAGGCAGTGTGCCATCGCATCAGGACCGCTGTGCAGTGTCTGTGCTGTCATTGCTTGGAATGCTGTACAGCTAGGGCTTCTTCAAGGTAATACCCTGGGATTAGAATGGGATCCCAATGAGATTTTTTGAATCTTTTCTCAAAGGGATGTCACAGTTTGTATTTCTCAGTCTTCGCTTTCATTGTTTGTTAGAAAATCTGTAGCAGGACAAATTGGAACATGTCTTGTGTCTTAGTGTTTCCATGGTGACCCCTTCCTCTGAGACCAGCACTTAGAGCCTGCCTAATGAAATATTTATCAAGGATTTAAGGACTGAGGCAAATTTAATTACACTCTGGTAAGAACACATCTCCGTGACAGAGATTTATTAGGGTTTCAATCCTGCCAGTCAGCGGCTGCCTGGTGTCATTTTTTACTGGTGGATCTGAAGGCTGCCAGTCAAATTGACAGACAGGTGAGCTCCTGCCTTGTACGGAATACAAATGGAGCCCCCCCCCCCCCTCCCCCTCCCTCCCCTTCAATCCCAGATCAACAGGCAATTATATTTCAAACACCGCCCAAGCTGTGAAACAGTCAAACTTGTTGCTTCAATGTAATGACCGTGCTCAAGATGCACTTAAAACAGAAATGATAGCAATGCAGACAGACAGGGGCAAAGCAGACAGACAGGGGGCACTGCAATGGCAATGCACAGACATGGGGCACTGCAATGGCAATGCACAGACATGGGGCACTGCAATGGCAATGCACAGACATGGGACACTGCAATGGCAATGCAGACAGACAGGGGCACTGCAATGGCAATGCAGACAGACAGGGGCACTGCAATGGCAATGCAGACAGACAGGGGCACTGCAATGGCAATGCAGACAGACAGGGGCACTGCAATGGCAATGCAGACAGACAGGGGCACTGCAATGGCAATGCAGACAGACAGGGGCACTGCAATGGCAATGTAGAGAGGCAGGGGTACTAGAAGGTATGTATGTATGTATGCATGTATGTATGCATGTATGTTTGTATGTATGTTTGCATGCAGCTTGATAATCGGGACCAGACTGTGCTATCAGGATCAGGGCACTGTGCTGCATCTCTTCTCAATCCATTGTGTTGCCATTGCTGGTAATGCTGTGGTCTGTTAGGGTTTATTCAGGGTAGCGCAAGATATTGAGGA
This sequence comes from Acipenser ruthenus, assembly GCF_902713425.1. Taxonomy (NCBI): domain Eukaryota; kingdom Metazoa; phylum Chordata; class Actinopteri; order Acipenseriformes; family Acipenseridae; genus Acipenser; species Acipenser ruthenus. Next base: position 10,989,483 of record NC_081225.1, on the reverse strand, counting down.
TATAATGGGATCCCAATGGAAATAAAAACTGGGAAAAACCAGGCAGCCTGTTTCTGCTGTGCAAGATAAACCCAATATGATGGCTGATGTGTACTTGCAGTTGTTTTCTCTCACAGCCTGTTGTTTGTATGGAAGAGCAAGTTTCCCAACCTCGTTTGTGTGTTTTAAAACAAAGTGCAGGTTAACTACAGCATGAGAAGTGAGGGGCGCTGTGTCTGAACTGGGGCGCCCCGCACTGTACCCCTCCCCAATAGGGAACCTTGCTGGGGTTCGTCTGGACTGTGCAGAGAGAGCACTTCCATGTGCAGAGAGAGCACTTCCATCTACAGTAAAGAGAAGGATTTCACAAAGGCACGTTCCTAATTGAAAGTGGCGCATGGGAAGTGATTTGAGAATAAGCAATCCAAACGCAATAGCTCAGAAAATAGAATTAATTGCTGAAACCAGCTGCATGGAGGGGAGGGGTTCTGAGAGTGGAGAGAGAGAGAGAGAGAGAGAGAGAGAGAGAGAGAGAGAGAGAGAGGGAATAAAATACAAGAGAGCAAGACAGAGGGCTTCATTAAGCTGGGAAAACACAGCACATCTCTGCCGGAGAAGTTGCTACCTTCCCATTGGGATCCCATTAAAATGGTAGTGTCAGCAACCCTCGGCAGAGCCATTAACAGCTCTCTGCTTCCCCAGCAATGGATATGTGATCCTGAGACGGTGAGGTGGCACTGCAATTGATTACCAGCAGTGTATATTGAGTGTTTATACCATTGTGAACCCATTGGTCAGAACAGCCTTTGTGGCACTATTCTACCGATAGCAGTCTCCTCCCACTGCAGCTGCTGCCATTGCCTGTGTTCAGAACCATTGCAGTAGCTTTGCAGTGGAGGTAGGCACAGGTAGGAACTCTGGAAGCAGTTACCCAAAAATAACAGGATAAAAACACACACACTGTGTATTGTACAGCTGTGGCCAAAAGGCTTGCATCACCTAGAATTTTAGGATTGAGAAAAATAATATTTGAACATAAGTTAGATCTTTTATTTAACATCATGTAATCAAAGAAACTACAAAATGATATTGAAAAAGTCAACAGAAGCCATAATAGTAGTAGAGTATTTCATGTTAGATTTTGAAATGTCACATTTTTACATTTTGTCAGTTTTTCGTTAAGTATATGCAAAACTACAAAGCGATATGTAATTCAGTGAGTTAACGGAACATTATTCAGCAGGTTTCATTTGACTTTATGAAGCTAAATTAGTTCATTCTATAGGGGGATGCAAAACTTTTGGCCAGAGCTGTAGACAGACATTTCCTCTCTTCAGATCTGCAGCCTTGTGTTAATACTGAAAAATGTGAGAATACCAAAACAAATCATCCCAGATTGAAAGACGTTCCTTGCATGCAGAAATGCACTCCCTGCTGTGGGATGGACTGCACAATAACTGCATTGTTTTCATGTTTTCTAAGTTTTCTGTAGATAAAAAGAGACTCAGGCTGTATATGTATCTCACTGCCTGCATCATGTAAGGGTGCTGGAAAATCTCCCCAACGATATCTCTTGTGTTGACAGCTGAAGTGCTCACATTTGTTTTATTTTCAGTTATTTTATTTATCTGACTAACGCCGCAGGGAAAGGTACCGGAGAATAAATAAAAGGAAACTCAGCAATATATTAGAACAGACTTTAGCTGAGCGGCGTACCTTTCCAGGCAGCGAAGTCGGGCGGCAGACTCGCTATTCTTATTGAGTCCCTTTGGTGGCAATTGAACGCGCTACAGAAAGCAAAATCAATTCAATCTTACTAAGGCTGTCCCTTAACTCACTCAAGAAATTGAAATCATCCATTTGGACATGATTGAAGGTTTACTGGATCCTGTTTTGAAGTCCATTGGCTGTCTTTTTAAATTTATATATATACATACAATGTTAGCCAGATGTATTCCGTCATAGAGTAGAGGATATAAGTGTCTCACTTCTCCTTTCTCTGCTTCACCAGCACAGAGCAGAGGGAGGCTGTTCAGAAAGTATAAGAGCCTCTCTTTCTCTGCTTCACCAGCACAGAGCAGATGGAGGCTGTTCAGAAAGTATAAGAGCCTCTCTTTCTCTGCTTCACCAGCACAGAGCAGAGGGAGGCTGTTCAGAGAGTATAAGAGCCTCCCTTTCTCTTCCTCTTTCTCTGTCTCTTCTCCACCAGCACAGAGTATAGAAGCCACTCTTTACAGCGTTCATAGGTGTTGTTTTTATATTTATTTCAGAAGCAGAATGAGGTAAATGTGGCAGAAATCCTGATGAATTGAAGGTTGATTAAAGGCTTAATATGAGGAAATGGGGAAGGTGTCATGAGCTGATGTTGACTTTCTTTGCGTTCAATGAGAATTCAATAGGGAGCTGTGTGTCAGCTCACACTGAACAGAATTACATTTCCTTACTGACAGTCATTTTAGGTAAAGCCAGTCACTTTGTGACTCGTAGCGCAGTGTTAAAGGGGTCCTGGGGTTCCAACGCTGTCCGCAGTGTTTCACTCTCATGTTGAATGGATCCCCTGGATTGTGGCCAGGCTGTCTGACTGTGTAACTCAAAAGACTTAAAAGGCCAGCTTCCTAATCCCCAGCTTGTTTCCAATATTCCTGATTAACCATGAATGCCCGCTGTGCTCCCGAGCCAAAAACTCTCTTTATTTTTTATATATTCATCACGTTGACGCAGATATAATCTTACTGTCATGAATAACAGATTGTGTGGGGTAGGGCGGGCATGTGATTCATGTAAAGAGAGAATGCGGGAAAAAAACTACTTTCCAGCTGTATTCTGTTATAAACATTTCAACAGAGAAGAGAAGCTGTTATACTCTCTTTATAGCCTCCCTCTGTGCCGGTGGAGCAGAGAAAGGGGTGGCTCTTATACTCTGTGAACAGCCTCCCTCTGCTCTGTGCTGGGGAGCAGAGAATAAAAGCTGGCACACAGAAAGAGGAGGGGCTCTTATACTCTCTGGACAGCCTCCCTCTGCTATGATCTGGTGGCACACAGAAAGAGAAGGAGGGGCTGTTATACTCTCTGGATAGCCTCCCTCTGCTCTGTGCAGCTGGATCGCAATGGCAGTCTGGCAGACTTGTTTTCGTATGAATCACAGTGATATAGAGGTTCTGTTATTTTGTTTCCACACAAGGTGCGTGTTTATGTGCTGAAGGAGCATTTGGGGACTGCTGGATTTATGATCAGCCACTGAAACCGATCCGCTGAAATGGCCAGGAGTTAATATCACTTAATTAATTCCAGGCATTGACGTGCAGAGAGACCCTCTGAATCCACAAAGTGCCTCTAATGTAATAAGCCGTTTCCACTTAATGGAGTCAAGACTCTATTTAAAAAAAAGCAATAGTGTTCTGCACGTTAATTTAGGCACTTCGTGTTGCATGAAAATCAGTGCATTAGCGCAGAGGGAGGGAGCGCTGTCAGGACCTGAGGGTTGACAGGCAGACTGTCCCTCTGTTCAACCGACAGACAGACAGACAGACAGACAGAGAGTTAAACAGACAGACAGACAGGCAGACAGACAGACAGAGAGTTAAACAGAAAGACAGACAGGCAGAGAGTTAAACAGACAGACAGACAGGCAGACAGACAGACAGAGAGTTAAACAGACAGACAGACAGGCAGACAGACAGTTAAACAGACAGACAGACAAGCATAGAGTTAAACAAACAGACAGGCAGACAGACCGATAGGCAGACAGACAGGCAGAGAGAGAGACAGGCAGACAGGCAGAGAGACAGACAGACAGACAGAGAGACAGACAGGCAGAGAGACAGGCAGGCAGGCAGACCGACAGAGCTGTCAGTATCCAGCACTGCCTCTCCCTCGCCTGACCCAGATTCCAATCTCTTTCCAGGCTAGTTCAAGTGATTGCAACTCTCTAAATAATTCCACAAATCTTTTAGCTCCTGAGGTCTGTGTTTTTATGAAAGAAGCACGTTTTATATCAAGCATGTGTTTTGGTTTTTGAAAACGTGATTCTAGTGCTACGCTAGGAAATCTACGCAGGAAGTCTGGCACGCTTGCACTGTCTAGGTCATTGGAACCCAGCGGGTATCTTCTGGGTCGTGTTCCTTTCTGAAACAACCAGAAGGAAGAGGTTGAAGGGTGAGGACAGTTTCACACTCCAGGTGCCCAAGGAAGTGCAACTCTATCGGAAACGATGGCTTTTTTTTAGCCTTGTTTTAAAATAAGAATACATGTTTGCTACAGCAAAATCGAATGTCTCTAGTTCTAGCCAGGTAATTAACTGAGCCAACAGTAGGTTGATTATGGAGCTAGGTAGAAACAGTACCACTGTTGTAGGGTAAAAGTAAATGACCTCCTGAGTAACCTCTCTCTCTCTCTCTCTCTCTCTCTCTCTCTCTCTCTCTCTCTCTCTCTCCCATCTCCCGCTCTCTCTCTTCCCCCCTCTCCCGCTCTCTCTCTCCCTCTCCCCCCTCTTTCCCTCCCTCTCTCCCTCTCTCCCTCTCCCTCCCCCTCTCCCCCTTCCCCTCCCTCTCCCCCTCTCCCCCCTCTCTCTCTCCCCCTCTCCCTCCCCCTTTCTCGCTCTCTCTCCCCCTCTCTCCTCTCTTTCAGATCCCTCACCAGGTGAGCTCGCTAAACTTCTACAGCTATGAGCAGCCAATCGTGGATTACTGCCAGGCTCACCAGCCTCTGCACCTGAACGTGGGCTTCGAGAGCGCCCCCCGCAGGCTGGAGCGGGGCATGGTGCAGACTGTTCCTCTGTCCCTTACAGAGACCCGGACCCCACCCCAGTGAGATCCAGCGCTGGGCAGAGAACGCCAAGCCTCTGCTGAGAGGTGTTACTGATTAGCTTGGATTCCAGTGGGGATTGCAGAGCTGTTCAATCTGTGAGAACAATGGAACGGAGTAGCAAAGCCTCATGGCTCATGCTCTGTATCCTTTTCTTTTCACTGGGTGTGCGGCCACTGCTGGTAACGCTCCTCTGGACACGGCTTGTTTGTTTTATTTATCTGGCTAGCTGTTCGCTAAAAACAAAGTGAACAAACTGCAAAAAAAAAAAAAAGATGATCTTGATCCAAAAAACGATCTTGTTTTGACTGCTGAAAACATATTCATCTTGTCTAAGTGGATAATGATTTTTTTCTTTGAATTTTAAATGGGTTTTTGTTTCTGTGTTGTGTGTGGTTGTGACGATGCAGCAGTGTGATGTGACAGTGGGGCAGCTCGTGCTTGATGACACGGTGTACAGGAGATGAAGACGTCGTTTTGAAAGGGGTCGTTGGTAACCAGTCGCGTTGTTGTTGATGGGAATGTATTCTATCATCGATCACAAAATCACTCACGGTTTTCATTTTTACAAAACAGCAAAATTATAATCAAAGGTAACCAGTAACACCTTCAAAGGGAAGGCAACATTGGGGTTTTTTGACTTTCTTTGGGACGCATTCCAGGTGCCGTGCGGAGGGACTTGTACAGACTCCTCACACTCTCCGAAGGGACTTTGGAATTTCTTGTACATAGACAGAGAAGCGGACTGCTTTACTTCTACTGAAACATTTATCTGACCAGGAGGAGGAGGAGGGGCCTCGCTGGGCTGGAGGCGGGGCCTATACTGAATGAAGGAGGAGCCTGAAGAGAGTTTTGAAAAAACAAAATGAAATACTGTCCTCCCTTGAAGGCTGTAAAATCTCTGGTACTAATGGGGTTTCATTTACATGCAAGGGTGTGTTATCTGTACAAGAAACACTGACGGTTATTCGCATCCTTTCCTATACCAGAAAGATCTGTTTCCACTGCTATTAGTACGGCTTTTACTATTTAAAATATCTATCTGTGACAAATGCCAGTAAGTAAAATACTTATCACAATTAGAAATAGTTATAATTCAATTCGTATACTACTTAATTAATCTGGTGGTAATTATCCCAAGTGAATGAATGCTAGTTTGAAACAAAGTGCTCTAGCTGCAGATGTTCCTTTAATACAGTAGTAATTATCCCCAAACAAATGAGGTCAGGTTGAGAGATAAAGATAACCGCTCACGTGGGGTTAATCCCTGTTAAAAGTGCTCTGATGTCAGATGATCAGTAATTCGTTATGTTATTAATGCTGATTTACAAGGAGTTCCATCATCCGGACGTGACACTTTCCACCCCGGATCAAGTTTTCAGCTCGTTTTAATTCCAATACATTCCGAAGCCTTATCCCTGTATAAACTTTACACAAATGCATCCTTACGCTGAGCTCCCTGTTAGGCGATTCAGTGAAAGTGACATTGGAAGTGACATTGCCCTCTGCTGCACAGCAGCGTGCTTCTGAAACACATCGGATCCAAAGGCTTTGTGTTGAGTAATTAGCCAGTTTTATTCAATTGCATTAACACCTAATGGTTTAAACCGCATTCAAGGGCAATAATCTAAAGATCTGAATATCTGCAAAGCCCTGCTTCAGACTTCAGCTTCCCTCGTGTTTTGATTCCTCCATCAGAGAACAGTTTTCTTATATCCAGCCTGCCAGCTGCTCTGCTCCATATAATATAAAACAATCTTGTTAATTGCACAGGAAATGTGATCACTCTGAGCTCTGAGTGTAGGTGGGCATTTTACTTTTGGATGGGTGAATTGCCTGCTGCTTCCAGTAGGTATGTATTGAATAAATGACAAAACCATCTCTAGGTTTTTCCCCGCAACGGAGAGCTGCAATCATTCTGAATGACCCCCCCCCCCTCTGCACAGCAACAGTTGAAATGGATCCAAAATGAATATAAAAAATGGATTGGTTTAAATTGTATAGAGGATGAGTGTAATTTCAATTATCCTCTCCCTCTACATTCTGGACAACCCCAGCCAGCAAAGTGTCACCAGGGCAATGAGGATTCTGTTTGAGATGCAACTTTCAGGACAAGTCAATGGGAATGTCGTCAATCCTAATAACTGGCTCAATCCCTTTTAAAGATCAATCTTGCTGTGCTGATAACAGACGCCCTTGCTTGCCAATTTAATAAATCCCATTAGAATCCAAAGGAAGAGCCAGTAAAGGGGAGCGCAGAATTGATTTGGAGATCAAATGGGCTCTGATAGAAAAGGAGGTTCTGTGCCAGGATCACAGGGGCCACATTGAGTTGAAGTTCTGAGGGAATCGTCTGATTGGAGGATTTTGCAAATACAGTCTTGTTTGATTGGTCAAGTGGGATGAAGTTTGTGGTGGGTGGGGCTAACATGCCCTAGGAGAGGGGCTGGCTTTGGAATATGATTTTGGAGACTGATGGTTTTATTAGTTGAGGGTTTGGTGGTTGATTTCGTGTGCGGGATGGGGAAGGTGGGGGGGGGCGAGTTGGTTGATTCTGAATTCAGGGTATAGGAGGGAATCTCAGAGGGACGTCCCAGGCTGATAGTACTCCAGATCTCAACATGTTCTCATCACGGTTAGAGTTGATTAAAAAAAGAGTTCATGATTTGGAAACTTCTCTCTGCGTTGGGTTAAGGTCCCTGTTTCTGGAGCTGAAGTGTGTAGCTACACAGGAAAATACTGATGACCCGATACCATCCTCTGACTGTCCGTAGCAGGGGTGCACGATTCCGGTCCTCCAGATCCGGAGCCCTGCTGTATCCTAAATTACTAAACTGAACCAATTAAACCTCCTTCAAGACCTTCATCAGTGAATTGCTTAACAATGCTTATGAAACCGTGGGGGTTCCAGACCTCAAGGACCGCCCTTGTGCAGCTGTGATCTATAGGTTTCTATGGAAACCGAATGGATCAATCAAAGCAATCCTAACGCCACTCGACACAGTGAATACATTCATGAATATGTCAATAAGGTAGGTAGGGTTTGATCTCGTTCTACAGATTCCCAACGAGGACACAGAAAAATACATTTTGCCAAAACACTTGTGTGCTTGACCTTCTTGTAGCTCACCGCTGAGTTTCTGATTGAGTGTCGAGTTGTGTTTGGTTATATCCTCTGGACATTAGCAGCTCTGACAGATTTGAGAGACGCTATAAACGATCATTGAAGAAGGACGAGCGACTGGTAATTTGGAAGATGTTGAAACAGAACTAAAAATCAATCATTTTTTTTAACTGACAGATGCATATTTCCAGCTTTTCACACGTTCCAGTATTATCACAGTATCACAGGGAGGAGTGATATTCTCACCCTGAAGGTGTTTAGACTTTTGCAATGAAAACCGGGAGATGTCAATAATTAGAACACCCGGGAAACGCTCCGCAGTGAGATCATCGTGGCCAGCTGTTTCTATTTATAGATTACATTTTTTCTTTTTTTTTTCTTTTGACCTGAAGTCTTAAGGACTTGGTTTACGAGAGAAGACAAAGATCTTGAAAAGCCAAATCTCACCCCGAGCGATCGCTGGATTTGTTTCCGTGAGTCGAGGTAAACGAGGAGAACACAACGTCACAAACACCAGAACGCTGAGCAGAGTTTCTTATCTGTATACACAAGCAAACACTGTAGCTAGCATCTTCACAGTAACCTCTGCAGTTTCAAGAGAGAAGTCTCTGTGTTTAAAAAGCACTGATTTCAAAACAGAAAGTGGGAGTGCTGAAAGCAAAAATAATACGTTTATGAAAGGGGTGATGCACTGGGATTATAAGGAAGGCTGTATTTTTTCACAGTAAAGAAATGGCTTATTTCACAGTCTAAAAATGTCAAGATATTTCACGATAACATTTATAAAGCAGAAAAATATGCATTGTCACATTCAAAATTGCTCATTTTTTGTTGAAATGCTTACATGAAAAACAGTACCTGCTAAATTGTAGAATATTTCAATTTTTATGTCCCCTTCTTGTATTGGACAGAGTGATCTTTAGCAGAAATATTTCCGATTTTTGAGGCAGCTGGAGTCTTTTTGGTTGAAGACATTTTAAAGAAATCATGCAGCTCTCTGCAGTATGTGTTCAGTCATTTACTGGAAGCAAACTAAACCAGCTGCCAGGTTCCTAAATGCAGTGTAACAGGCAGTGCGTCAAGAAGGCAAACGTTTTCTGTATTTATTTTTAACTGATAAAACAACATGGGAATTTTCATGGGGGTCAACATATTACATAATGACCAATGGGTACATTTCACAGAAATCGTGAAATCCGTTATAATCGTGACAGAAAATACAGCCTTACTTAAAATGCATCCAAATCAGATTTTTCAAACGTTTCTGTTTTGATTATTTGATGGATAAAATAATCGGTTCAAAAGGTGGATCTGGAACTTTTCCTTTTCCTCGTAAACCATGGAGGGGGTGCTTACACAGGGTCCTGCTGCTTGAGTAAGCGTGTTCCATTGGGAATGGGTTATAGCTGGGGCAGGGCAATGCTTTAAAAGTGTCCTCTTGTCAAAACATTTACAAATTCTCCTCTTTTGCTTTGTGTCATCGTGTGTTGGTTAGATCTGTAGATCTACAACTGCCTTTTTCTCTGGACACAAGCTGCCAATTTACCAGCCACGGCCCGCCCTGCACCTCTCCAATCAGAATCTGTGAAAACGGTTCTGAGGGCGGGAGCATTGACACATTGCTGTTCCCAGCCAATGGGGAAGCATTACCGATCAGGGCATTTTATGTATTTAAGAAAGAGTTACCTTAACAAGCTCTTGGGGTGTGAACTGGTTTAGTAAACACAGTGAAAATGCATGATTGTGTGGGACAGCGGGATATTACATTTACACGAGTAAAACAATCAGCTGTCTGAGCTCCCAGAACGAGTCGCCCTATTCCATTAGAAGAGAAGAGGGCACTTTCATCAGTCCGTCGTGTCATTCATCTAGAACACAGCAATGTTGCTGAATCAAGTTGCATTATAGCTGAGTCTTTTGTTGATTTTATCTTTTCTTTTTTTAAAGCTGGTTTGTTAAGCAGGGTGTAAATGTTCTGGAAGTAATCTCTACGCTTGGTTTTCTAAAACATCGATATCGTTTCTTTGGCAGCTTGAATCCAGGCAAAACATGGCTAATTCTTTAAATATATTATCGTCCGAAATGTTTTGTAAAGTTTTGATGATGAAAAATAAAACAAAAATAAAAAAATAAATAAAGGTGCAGGAGTGTGTGTGTGTGTTTGTTTTACTATTTATTATAGCTCTGCTGAACAATGCAGAGCACTAAACTAATCTAATATGCTGTATATAATATATATATATATATATATATATATATATATATATATATTTCTCAAGTATATAGAACTAGAAAAATAAACTTTGAAAACACAAAGGATTGCCATTGACTGAATTAAGTTTCTGGATTAAGAATAACTGGGAAAAAAGTCCCTGTTTTATTTTCAATTTTTATTCACTTTAGCTCCATTCAGTTTAGTAAAGGGCTCTGAAGCCGCTGGCTTTCATCCTATCTGCTCATCCCAGCAACAGAACAAAGTAACTGGCTTCCCGCTGCTCTGGTATCCATGGGGCCGGACCATCATTAATAAGCAATAAACCAATTAGCACCTGGCCCCTTTGCTTGCATGCGGCTGCACTGCACAGCTCCTCAACTCCTCAGTTCCTAGTTGCACCAGGCTATTGATGATCAGCCTAAATAAGAGAAAACAGAACACCTTCGATCAATGTTTAAAGAAGGCTCTCCACACTTTCATCTTGTGCTGGAGAATTCACTGTATAACTGCCGGCTGCAGAGCATTACAAAGAAAAGCCAGGACACCAAAGAAGATGTGAATGCACAGAACCTGGTGTGCGGAACTGAGACCCAAATTCAATCAGATTGTAAACTCAGCATAAAGAGAGAACGAAAGAGTGAGTGAGAGTACAGCAGGGGGGAGAGAAGGAGGGCGGGAGGGAGGGGGTAGCGCACTCGCAGGAGTGTTTTAACAGAACCAGCTTGTCATTACCTAGAGTGGGGCATCAATTCAGAGAGCAAAGTGTGGCGCTCTGGTTCTAAATCCTGCCTCCTTATGAAATGAGAAAGCATCGAGTCTCACGCAGCGCGGGGAGAGACAGGGACACGCACGTTTAGATAAATAGATATTTCCATAGACTTTCTTTGTCTTGTTACAGCGCCGGTGTAAATTTGTCAAAGCACCATCTCCCCCAGGGCCCAGGACTGAACACTGCAATAACTAACGAGAGAGGAGAGAGGGAGAGAGAGGAGAGAGGGAGAAGGGAGGATGGAGAGAGAGAGGGAGGGAGGAGGAGAGAGGGAGAGAGGAGGAAAGAGAGGAGAGAGGGAGGAGGGAGAGAGAGGGAGGGAGGGAGCGAGAAGGAGTGAGTGAGAGAGAGAGAGAGAGAGAGAGAGAGGGAGAGAGAGGAGAGAGGGAGAAGGGAGGACGGAGAGAGAGAGAGGGAGGGAGGATGAGAGAGGGGGAGAGAGGGGGAGAGGAGGAGAGAAAGAGAGGAAGAGGGAGGGGAGAGAGAGAGAGAGGGAGGGAGAGAGAGAGAGGGAGGGAGAGAGAGAGAGGGGGGAGAGGAGGAAAGAGAGGAGAGAGGGAGAGAGAGGAGAGAGGGAGAAGGGAGGACGGAGAGAGAGAGAGGGAGGGAGGAGGAGAGAGGGGGAGAGGAGGAAAGAGAGGAGAGAGGGAGGAGGGAGAGAGAGGGAGGGAGGAGGAGAGAAAGAGAGGAAGAGGGAGGGGAGAGAGAGAGAGAGGGAGGGAGAGAGAGAGAGGGAGTGAGAGAGAGAGAGGGGGGAGAGGAGGAAAGAGAGGAGAGAGGGAGAGAGAGGAGAGAGGGAGAAGGGAGGACGGAGAGAGAGAGAGGGAGGGAGGATGAGAGAGGGGGAGGGAGGGGGAGAGGAGGAGAGAGGGAGGAGGGAGAGAGAGGGAGGGAGGGAGCGAGAAGGAGTGAGTGAGAGAGAGAGAGAGAGAGAGAGAGAGAGAGAGAGAGAGAGAGAGAGAGAGAGAGAGAGAGTGTCCAGGGCAGGCTTGAGGCATGGAGACTGACCTGCTCCATAACTCGTCAGCTGCTGGGATGAGGAGAGAAATGAGAAATAGTTTTTAATGACATTGCTAATGAATTTAACCAGATAATGGGTTGTATTACTGCAATTGGACATCTGCTTGTTACACGTTAATCAGTAATTTCGATGTATACTGGCAAGACCGTCCGTGACAATGTATCGAATGTCTGGGTGTATGAGTGTGCCAGGCTTCATACTGCAGTGCCCACAATCCTATTCAGTGTTGCATTAGATATTATTTATTGAGTCCCTTCCTCTCTAGGGATTAAGATTTATTGCTTTTTCAGCACACTGGAAAGCCACGGGCCACTACCAACAGGAGGCCAGGTGACAATACACAAGACTGTATGAGAACTGAAATACAAAAATGCAAAAAGAAACACTGTGAAAAGAAACTAGAAACAAAAGGTACAGTGCACACCTGCTCTATCCCTCCCCCTCCCTCGCTTTCTCTTCCTCTCTAGCCTCCTCCTCCTCCTCTCCCCCTGTACTTCCCCTCGCTCCCTCTCCCCCTGCACCCCTCCCTCTGTGTGCTCTCTCTCTCCCTCCACCCCTCCTTCTCTCCCCCTCTCCCCCTCCACTCTCCTCTACCTGCTGCACAGTGCAGTATTACCAGGATCCGAAGAGCGCTCAGGCAGAAAAGCTCCATCAATCTGCCGCCGTCAAATTGATTTACATTTCCCAGACAGAGACCAATTTTACAACTCGCAGAAATCCTGCTTTTCTGAGGCCCGGATTTATCACCTCCAATCTAATCAGACGCACTGTCGAGGAAGCCACCTGACGGGCCCCATTGATCACATGTCCTTTGTTTTTACATGCCTTTAATCTTAATTAAGGAAGTGCTTACAACAGGATATTTACATCTCATGGGGTTTTATTTTATAAAAGCTTTTTCATTTAAATTAACCTCATTCCCAGCGGATTCTGGAAAGCACAGAGCTGCGTGTCTCTAAAACCCTATAATATTGAGTCGTCATCAGCAATAGCCATTGCTCCCTCAGCCCTCTCTCACTCACACATCAAAGCTGTCAGATGAACACCATGCTCCACCAGCTTCCATTCATCCTTACAGGCAAACCCCATCACCAATATAACCCCAGTATTACCTACCTAGCAGGCCACAGCATAATCAGCAATGTCACTAGGTCTGGAACAGATATTGCATAGTATGAGCAATGCAATGTCTGATAATGATCTCACACTGCTGTGGATTACCATTCAGGTGTATTGGTTCACGCCATCAATTGAGATACAGTTGTTATGCCTGAGTTCCTACTGTGGTTCCATTCCATTGCCCCTAATACAGCACTGCATTGCCATTGAAGATGGGCAGAGGAATAGGGTTCCCAGTATGAGACATTAAGGGGTAGCGGTGTGCAGAACGGACTGTGATAATGAATTGCTGCATCGCTGCAATAGGACATCTGCTTGTTAGTTCCTAATCAGTCATTTCCATGCACAGAGGCGCGATTGAGCAGTCCGGAAAGCCCTGACAATGTCTGGATGTCGGAGAATTACTGCTGCCACTCCAGTTTAAATCTGCTGCGTTCACAATATTGCTCAATTCTGCGCTGAAATAGAATGTCTTCATATACTGATAACAGCGCCACACTGTAAACACATCACCTTGAGACGCAAGAGGGCAACACAGCCACGGATTCAGACAGACTGCAAGAACATGTAATATTTCACCATGTGCTATCGCAGCGTGGCTTTTCACTGGCCATTTGAGAGCCTTCAATCAATCATACACGTTACTGACAGGCACCTGCTGTTGTCTGAAGCTTTCCTTGTCTTTAACAGAAGAAGTGTCTTAGTTTTCTTTGATATCCTGCTGAAATATTAAATGCTCTGATAGCCTTTTCTTCTTTTGGTGTCATCATTATTACTTGTCTTTACCTTGTGTGTTTGCACAGGTGTCTAGTTGCAGTGTGTGCTATGCCTGGCAGGTGTCTGTAGTTGTAGTGTGTGCTGTACCTGGCAGGTGTCTGTAGTTGCAGCTTGCCCCAGGCTGGATCTTATGCTCTTAATCTGGCAGGATAAACAGCGTTAGGCAGTAAAGCCCGAGTCTTGATCTGCGATCCTTCACAAAAGCAGGCATGTAGCCCGGAGACAGAGAGGTCAGCAACTCCATTTACTGAGACATGAAAACTGCTGTTTCATCAAACTGACGAGGCTGGAAACAAGCACAAGAGTCGTGTGTCATTGCAAACGCACAGCTGCTAATAAGCAGGGAGGAGAGGCTCCAGTCTGGGGCTCTGTGACTCCCAACCCCCTGCATTCTCCATCCTCCATCCTCCATCCTCCACACACCTCTGGCAGATGCTCAAAAGTAACTATCATCAATTCATTTTTTACATTGGCCTTTATGATGTTTGCAATGCATAATGTGGATAAAAATAGGATAAATAACAATCATGCATGTAGTGGGGAACAAATGGTCGCTGGTGGGAACTAATATTTGTTCCCCTGGGGGTACAAATATTCGCAATTTTCGTTTGCATTGGCATTAAGGATTCTCGAGACAAGCTGTTGGCAGATCAAAGCCAGGTAGTCTCTCTTAGAGAGTACCACAGAGAATATATATGTGTGTGTCGCTGTGTTATCAGATGAACCACTCTGTTCCCTCTGTAATCATATTTCAGTGCTACTGTATTTGTAATCGAGCCTCTGAATCATGTTGATTGCACACAATGTTTATTTTCTGCCTTGTTGCTGGCAGTAATGCTGAAAGTAACTCCGAGTTACTTCAAAAACGTGCCACTTTTAAAGTTATTAATACACACTGGTAGTCAAGGTAACAAAACTGAATCCTACAAAAATGATTCCAGAATAACCTGCTGTTGTGTGTCTGCAGTCATTATGTAGGTCTTGAAAGGAGCATGTGTCATCATGTTATAGCAAACATAAACATACAAAGTCTTTATTTTAGGTTAAAACATGATATCTGGCAAAACTTATGGCCATAGCTGTACACTAGGCATTTTCAGGTGAAACCAAATTCTATAAAAACAGCATTTTGAAATTGCATTTGGGGAGGAGAAATCTAATCAGTGTGAATCCCCAATATCAGAACGCCAATGTGTAACAATATCTCATTCTTTGGCATTTAAGCCATGATGCTTATTGCAATGTAATCGATAGAGCTTTCAAATGTCACGTTAGTCTAAAAAAAACTCTGCAAGATAACCTATAGATCCAATTACCCAGGGGCTGCTAGAGCTCCTGTTGTCAACCCGGTGTCATAGAAACAGAGTTTTCGGCAGTAAGAGACAGCTTCTCCTCAGCAAGCCTCTCTCAGGGTTTGTGCAAGAAATCAATTTGCAGTCCATGACTCACCTCCTTATTGACTATCCATGGCAACAGTCACACAGTCCCTTGAAGCGGACAGCAGACCAATGGGCCTGTGTATCCACTGACGGTGAGTACAGGGGCTCCAGCATGTCAAAGCTGTGCTCCACCGAACCTGCTACACTGTCCTTATCTATCCGGGTCTCTCTCTGATCTCCGTCACCACCCTGCATCTTCAAAGCAGAGCTGAGAAATCATTTCAGAAACCTGATTTGTACTTCCATTTCCTACATAGTCCTAAAAAGGTGCAGTTTTGAAAACAAACCCGTATTATTGTTTTAAAATCTGATATCTGGTACAGCTTTGAGCTAAAGAAAGTTCTCAGTTTCTATGCCTTATTTTCAGAATATCTTTGACACTTTGCACTTCCTGCTCATTGTCCTGGATTTTGTATGCATGACCAGAATTTAACAGGTTTCACATTTTCCTATATCAAAGATGCACTTTTCAATGTTCCCCATGTGATTGTTGAAAGAAGGGAATGCAATAGTGTAGCATTGAAATATCAATGACAGACGATCAATACATGTATTTATTGATATCTTAAAATATATAATGTAATGCATGTTTACCATTAGGTATGGCACTTGAGACCTGGGAAGTGACAGCAATACTAGAGGAATTCTGTGAGCTCAATATCCTAGTTTAAATTCTCAGCTCTCCAGCATTGCCTCCCTGATAGAGACAGAGATCCCACTGAACACCCAAATAAACACATCCACTTACTCCGCATTCGTGGAGTCAGAACTCGCTCTGCAATGCTTGGATGCTTCCGTCTACCAGCTAATCTGCTCTGTCGTGGCCTAATCAGAGCTGAAATGTGCCAGTGAGCAAACACGGCCCCCCCTTCATTGTGTGTCTCTGCTCATACAACAGCCTGTTTGCAGATATTAACACAGAAACAGCTCACTTCCATGGAGTCAAGGTAGGGGTAATTGAGTCATTCTGGGTAAGAAGTGTGTTCCTTTCAGAATGTTTTTTAAATCCTATCGGGTTCCCAATGTATATATAGATTGCTGTTTCTGGAATTAAACTATATTATCTTCATGCCAATCAGAAAAACAGCACATGCTTTTTATTCTTACCTGACACTCCCCCTATGCTGTCTCGTTTGGTTTCTCCCACCACCTCCCCTTTTCTCCGCCTTGCAGCAGGTTTCTCCTGGGGTGGGGGGGCAGGGTTTGATCACTGGGACCTCCCTCGCTGCCTCGCTGTGGCTATAGCCAGCTGCACTGAAAGGCTCTGACAAGCGAGACCAATGGGTCAATTTATTGCAGCAATTACAGTCTTAAACCATCAGACTCATTGCAAGACTCGTTGAGTCTTAGTACCAGCAGCAAGAAATTCAACTAGCCCATCACAACGCAATCGTCAGCCGGGAAGACAAATTAGTCTGATGAAAACAGCCTTGGTGGGGAACTAACTATGACCATGTAATGGTCATTAGAAGAGAACACATTGCTATGAACCTGGCTGAGCTCCATTTTTAAAGGATGTCATGAGAAAAAGAATTGGAAACCAATATGATTAATAAAGGTGATTTGATTTTGCACACCCTGTTTGTTCTAACTTGAATAATAATGAACAATGACTACTCAGCTTGTGAAGACTGACCAGATCACAGCCTGTGTCTCTCAGCAGGCGTTTGGGTTTGCACAGTGTCACCCCCAGTTGCTGCCCATATGTCAGAAAGTGTGAAGCTCTTTCAGCTCAGTGCGTGTTCATTGGTTCCAAAGCACACTGGCATTGAGCCTAGCTGTTGCTGGGTTGTGTTTTCTTGAAACTCAGATTCAAAGTGACATGGATTCCAAACACATTTCCAGTAGCCAGCTGTCTGTGCAGCTCTGATCACAAGCCTTCCAGTCCACTACACTAATACTTAACCAGGCCTACAACATATACATATATATATGCAGACAGACAGGGGCACTGCAATGGCATGCAGACAGACAGGGGCACTGCAATGGCAATGCAGACAGACAGGGGCACTGCAATGGCAATGCAGACAGACAGGGGCACTGCAATGGCAATGCAATAGATCCGTATTGACAATAGTAGCACAAGATCTCTGTAGGAGCAATTCAATAATTGATCATTGAATGTTTATCTGGGTTGATTAGTTCTCTTATTAATCAACCACAGCCAGCTTCTACTTCTCCTCCGCCTCCTTGGATAGAGCCTTAACTATATACCCGACAACCCGCCTCTACTGGATAAACCTGGACTCTCCACCCCTGCTGTTCCACTGCAGCGACTCACTCAGCATACCGCAGTTTCTTCCTCTCGTGGAGCTCCACCAGCAGAGCAAGGCTCGTTGAGACTGACCACAGGACAATGTCAGGTCAGAGGGTAGTTGCAGCAATCTGCCTGCATTCTCCAATCTCTAGCAGCCTCCAGCTGTCCCAGGTGAATATCAGTCCCAATAACCTTTCCTGTTGATTGCTCTCCTTGGCTAATCAGCTGCATGGATGTCTCACATTTTGAATCTCATTTCTATTTTATTTTACAAAGGATGGCCCAATAAAAAAAAGCATTCTCTGCTATTTTTATATTTATTTTTAATAGGGGTTTCAATTTAAGTATGCACTTATTTAATTGAAACCATAAATTATCTCCAGACAATGTTTTGATTTATAATTACAGGTTTTTGAATCCCACAAACAAACGAGTTGCAGAGATGATGGTTCCGTTGGCTGAGACACACGGGGGGGGGGGGGGGGGGGATGAAAGGAAAGAAAGCAGCGCTCTCCGAATCATTAGTCACTCGCTGACCTGTGTTACATTAAAGATACAAACCCAGCTGTGTCTTTCATTACTCTCTAATTAACAAACATGCCGTGCGGAAGTCCCGCAAGACCGAGAAGCAGGCAAGGCACTATTGAAGTGTAATGAGCTGCACTGCCCTCTGCCCTCCACATACCTCTCTGCCTGTCCTCTTCCTCAACGTGCTTTGAAGCCGTGGTGTAGGTCTCAGGTCTTCCCGTAGTAACATTCAGTCCTGGGCCTCTCACAGGAATAAGGTGTCCCATTATGTGCCAGCCTGTGCATTGGAATGATGAGACCCATCACAGATTTCAATTTAATCAAGGTAAAAGCATTACAAGATGGAAGTCCAAACTTACCTGCATCCATGCGGCATTGATTTCCAATGGGATTGGCTGGCCAACTATCATTTAACCCTGAGTGGGAGCTGGTCTTCATACAGCATGTGCAATTGGGACGTTTGCTTTCATAACTTTTAAAGTGGGCCGAGGAAATCATTTCTGTAAAGTTGCAAAGAAAGAAAGTGAAAGGTTTTTATAAAATTTTGCAAAAGCTGCACTCTGTGAAATCGATAGAGTTCAGCTAGTAAAAGATTTTCAGAAAGAAATGCGCTGACCGGCTGTGAAGCACAGAAGCCTTGCTGTTTCCTCCAGAGTCCAGTGCTGCTTATTCCTCATCCTGACTTCTTTATTGATTTTCTGATGTATATATACAAAGACTGTACCCATATATATATATATATATATATATATATACACCTCCCGCCTGGAAAGGTCCATCAGAGAATACATTCACATGGTACAAAGAACACAGAGAAGAGAATGCATGAGCACTGCACACTATATTCACATAAATATTTTATTTCCAAAAATATAATCCAATATGTTTGAATAAGCTTGCTTGAAGGTTCAAGCGGTTCTTTGTACATTTTTTTATACATTTTTAACAATAAACAGAAATCCATAAAGTACAACAGACAAATCGAATCATGATAAAAAATAAAAAAAAGAACGCCACTCGGGAGCCCAATGCAGGGCTAAGTCTTAGCTAGAGATATGAAGTATGAGGCACCTGTCTTTAAGATCCTGGAGTGTTTAAATGTTGTGAAGTATATGAACACACTATATAAGGAGATTTCTGCATACCAGTTCAGTTTCCATTGAACTCAGATTCGTGGCACGCTAAAGATAACGTCCTTTATAAAGTCAGGCAGTTTTGTTGTAAATAACCTTGACATTTAGCATTAACAGATCGTTACTGGTAAGGTCTATACATTTAATGGCGACAGATTTATAGTTATAAAGATAGACTGACTAAGGAATCAAGCCTAGCAGAAGCCAATGAACATGCAATGGCTTGGGAGCAGATATTGCACAGCGCACAGGTCCTGATGTGGTAGCACACATCTGTCTAGTGCTGATACGGTAGGGCGGCAGTGTGTATTCATACCTTTGTGATCCCACTGGTCAAACTACAAAACCACTGTGGTACCCTTCAACCAATGGCAACCTCATCCCATTGTAGCTTCCTGTTTGCTGCCATTGCACCTCAGCACAGAAGTCATGAAGATCAATTAATAATGAGGGTGGTGCATGTGCTGTGTCAAGAAAAATTCATAAGGTCGACTGTTCCAAAGCAAATGCACTAAACCTTGTATACACAATTACACAAGCCGTTTATAACCTGAATATATACTTTAGGCTTGCTTGACAGCACTTCTCAGTAGTGTGAACAGCACTTCCTACATGCATATTGTCAGTTTCAATGAGACAACAAACCAGGTGGGTTAGTTTATGGGACTGGAAAAGGTGCCCTCTGCAGCCATGCAGTCCTTCTTACTGAAACCCTCCGTTTGTACGACTCTCTGCTGCTGCAGCCTCTGGTTCTCAGGCTTCTAATTTTGAAAGATGTGTTGCTCTTTGATGTAGACATTTCGCTTCTTCAGAAGAGTCTGCCCCTCTTCCCTGCGTTCCAGCCACTTGCTTCTATCCATTGAATTTACTGCTTGAGCTCCACAGCTCTGGACACAGGTTTTGCATCCCCTCTATATAGAATTAACTCATTTTGCTTCATTAAGTCGAAAGGAACCTGTGGAATAATGTTATGTTAACATATTGAATTAATACCGTTTTGTAGTTTTCCATAAACTTTTTGCATGGTATATGTAAGCACACAATTGTATCAGAAAAGGGTTAAGGTTAGGGTTAGGGTTATATTGTCAAGTACATTATAACTATGCATAATAACATTGTAATGATCTGTAAGCATACATAAGTAACTACTATGTAAATGCACAGTAATTAGAGACACTTCATGTAAAAGGCTGCCTACATACGTTGCTGATTTTTGCCTCTCCATATCAGTGCGGTACAGAGACTGATATCGTCTTTGCTGTGCACAGCATCCTTCTAAACATCCATTATTCAAGCCAGCTACAGCACAAAGTCAACATACCCATGGCCCAACAAACAATGCAAAAAGGCAAGGTGGACAGATATTCAATAAACAATAAAGCTGATATTCCAAGGCTATCCTTAACCCAAACAAACACAGTTTGTTTAGAGGACTTAACAGAGCAGGGCAGGGAGGGGTCACAGTAACCATTACTGGTGCGTTTAGTAAGGATAGATGGCACAGATAGGCAGTCAAAAAAATGTCCACAAAGATTTAAAATGCTGGAGAAAGACAGAAGATTCCCACATGTATTTAATGTAGTTATCCTCTGGTACAGGGCTTGTGTCTGTTATGAAAAAACAGTTAAAATGATCGTTCATCATCCCTGTGTGGGTTCTGTATGAGACTCCACTGCAGCCTTGGAGAGAGTCCAATGAATAAAGCAGCCAGACTCATCTCTGAGCTTAAAGGAATGAGCTGTGACGGAATGAGGTTAAAGGAACGGAATTTACCCAGAACAAAGAACTATTGGAGGGGGCTTGATTGAAGTCTTTAAAATCTTTGTTAACCCTAACAAACTCTTTAAGTGCAACACAGAAACCAGGACCAGAGGACAGAGATGGCAGTGGAGAGAGACAGGCCAGAGGGTAGGAGACTTGTTCACACAGAAGGTCCGGGGATGGAATGGACAGCTTCAGTGTTCAGTGCTGGCTGTGATTCACCATTCAAAGTCAATAAACCCTCCCCTGTGCAGTGCCTGCCACGCGGGTAGACAGACAGCTTGCTGTCAGTCCCTCAGCTTCTTCCCCTGGATTTATCACCGCAATGTTAAATACATCATTCCCTGAGAGTTTCTGATTTACAAGCAGAGCGTAACAGCATCTCATCAGATTCCCCGGAAGGGGAGAAGGAAGCTTCTCTAGTCTATCAAAGCAGCGGGGCTGTAAATCCTGGTAGACAGTAATGTGCTGTTTGCAGTGCCCAGCCTTCTCGAACAGCCAGCCATGGCCACAGTCCATCAGCGCGCTGTCACAGAGCCACGCCACTCCATAAACCAGGTTACAGGCCTCAGCAGCACAGAGATAATTGAATAGAGAAGGCCAGTCCTGAAATAAAAAGCCTCATGAGACCCCAACCGGGATCATTACCAGTCAGCAGTATCTCTAATGAAGCGCTACAGTTGTGGACAAACATTGTGTGTCACGCTATAGAATACTTAACGAAAAACTGACAAATGTGGCATTCCGAACTCTAACATGAAATATTGTACTACTACTATGGCTTCCGGTAGACTTTTGCGATTACATATTCATATATATATATATATATATATATATATATATATATATATATATATATATATATATATATATCATGGTATTATGCATGGTTACAATGTACTTAATGTGAAAATCTTTTTGCATTGTATCAGAATTAGAGTTAGAGTTAGGGTTAGGGTTAGGGTTAGGGTTTGGATTAGGGTTATATCATGCATAAATAATTACACATCATGTACATTGTAACTATGCATGACAACATTGTAATGGTGTGTAAAGGCTTACATCTGTATCTATTATTTACTAAGATTTTAAAAAACAAAAAAACAATTTCATAACATGAAAGGGGGCATGGATTTTTTCAATCCTTTAAAGGGGTCTCCTCGGGGCTTTGTAATAGTAATTCTAAATGTACAGCTGTAAATAAAATATCTCTCTGTGCCACCGAGCTCTCGCGCTGTTCCCTTTTGCAAACTTGCTTCATCTAATTGAGTTTCCTCTTCCTGAAATCAGCCAGCGTCAAGCCCTGAATTGGATTTGTAAATGTTTTCACTGTGTGGAGATGAAAAGCCGGGTCTCTGCCGAGATGTTCTTGAAACACCTCCCTCCCCTCCCTCGCTCCCTCCCCTCCCTCGCTCCCTCCCCTCCCCTCGCTGGCTCGCTCACTCCTGGGTGTGGGTGAAGAACTGATTAGACTAGATAATTAGTGTGACAGCAGTAAAGGACGGTTCGGAGGGGGGGGTGTAATTGCATTGTCATGGCCCATTATTCGCCCTTCCCCAGGTCACCTCATTATTAACCTAACAGGCTCAAACAAACGAGGAGAGTTCTAGGAAAGCAAGAAAAAACAAGAAACAATCTCTTCGTTATTTAGAAGGCGCTCGCTGGCTGGCAATCGTAAACGGTGCTTTAAAAAAATAACAAGCAGCTTGATACAATGAACCAGTTAAAAAAAACACACACACACACACACACACACACACACACACGCTTTAAAAGCAGTTTTTATCCATAAGTGGAAACCTACTCAGCTAACGTGGGAGTTAACGAGTTCAACAGATTTGTGAGGGTGTTTAGAAGCCTTCTGGGGTATATTTTAAACACCGCTCTGGGTTAAGTGCTCATTGTTTTGGGAATTCTGACTCCTTTATAGGGGTCAAGTGTCCCACGTGGGGAAAGTTTGATTATATATGTTCTATACAGAGGCGCCAGCTTTAGGAATGAATACCCTTTGTTTAAAACAGTACATTATCCATGTGGTTTTAATTGTGCAGCTTCTTTTCATAATATTGCCACCAGGAATAATATTGGAAACCTCTATTCATTCTCTTACTATCCATATACTGTACACTTCCAAAACAAATCTGCCTGTGGTCCTGAACTTATGTGTTTTATGGCAGTATTTTCCTCATATTAAAAATAAAATGCAAAAGACTACTGCACATTAACAGTGTGGACATTATTGCAGGCTGAAGCTACCAGTCAAACTTTACCATTACTGTCTCTGACTGTGATGCACACAGACACACAGCTTCTACCGGGAGTGTCTGTGTGACTGAGGGCTCAAACAGTAAGGAGTGGATGGTCATTGTGTTTAATGTGCCTCTCTCTCTTCCAAATCACTCAGCTGCACATGGATTGCACACGCTGGTTTCTAAGAAGAGGGATCACTTCTCTTCCAGTCCCTCAGCTGAACCACTGGACTACACTTCCTCCTTCCCAGTCCCTCATCTCTAACCACTAAACCACACTGCCTCCCTCCCTCCCAGTCTCTCAGCTGTAACCACTAGACCACACTGCCTCCCTCCCTCCCAGTCTCTCAGCTGTAACCACTAGACCACACTGCCTCCCTCCCAGTCTCTCAGCTGTAACCACTAGACCACACTGCCTCCCTCCCTCCCAGTCTCTCAGCTGTAACCACTAGACCACACTGCCTCCCTCCCTCCCAGTCTCTCAGCTGTAACCACTAGACCACACGGCCTCCCTCCTTCCTCTGTTAAATAGCACTGATTGGTTAAAGTGGGAAGCAGATGTGGAGACATGCAGTTATTGTTGCTTGCATGGTGGTCTCACAGGTTGCTAGGCAGAGTCTCATTAGCCTCTTGAAAGGCTGTCCTGTAGCGGGGCTCTGCACAGCAGATTCTCCAGGCTCCTTGGCATCCCATTAATCTCACTACTCCAGACAGAGGGACCAGTCCTTCCCAATGGCCTGCTTGCAACACCTGTGAGCCAGCATTGACTGAGGCACAACCTGTGCAGGTGTGGCTCATATTTCTATATGGTACCATGCTAACAGAACACCCTGCATTCTCCAGGTCCACACATATGCATGTGCAAAAACACTCTGGAATATTTCACACAATTAATACAGACCGTAATAACAAATTAAACATTCATGCAGACATGCTTTTCCACAGTGCCCTTTTAAATCCATTTAAAACAGCAGTCGGCATCACAGTAGTTGAGTTAACTGCTTGGCAAGATCCATGCAAACACTTCTGCACATTTGTATTTAAAAGCTTGATGCTTCCCCCCCATGTGGGGCTTTGATCTGTTGGATGAACTTCCGCGTTCCTCAGTGATTTTAGTCCTTTTTTCATAAATTGACAGATCTTTTTTTTTCAGTTTTTACTCAGTTTGGCAGTTTTGTGAAAAGAAAACAGTGCCACCTGTGGTGTAAAAGTGTATGCCTGTCATTGGCTAAAAACATTTAAATGATTAAGTACTGGGACATTTAATTTTAAACTAGCATATAGATTTATATTGGGGCCATGCTTTGATAATAATAATAATAATAATAATAATTATAATAATAATAATAATAATAATAATAATAATAATAATAATAATAATAATAATTGGTTCCGATCTGGGGCGCTAGCCTCCAGTCCAGGCCAGGCTTGAGGCATGGAGACCAGCTGCTCTCTCCGTGTCACGGATAGAAGGGAGTGTGTCTTTAGTTGAATGTAATTGAGTAGGAGTAAGTTTGCAGGTGCCTGTGTGATGTTTGAATTCCTGCTGAAGTGCGATCCCAAAGCAGCCTCCTCTGAGGTCACACTGTGAAGGGCGCTGGATGCTGTCAGACAGTCAGGTGATAGATGTCTCACTTCAGTTCTTTTGTATTAATGTCTGCTCCCTTCGGGGCCCTTCTTCTGCCGCAGTCCCCACTCTGCGCTATCACTGATGATGTTCAATTTGTTCAGAGAGAGTTTCTGTCTCTGAGAGTGAGGGACGTGAGAGGGACTGACAGCACTGAAGCTTGCCCGCCTGTCTGTCTGTGAGTCTGTCTTGAGTGTCTACCTACCTGCCTGTCTACCTGTCTGTCTGTCTGTCTACCTGCCTGTCTGTGAGTCTGTCTTGAGTATATACCTACCTGCCTGTCTGTCTGTCTCTCTGCCTGTCTTTGAGTCTGTCTCTCCACCTGCCTGTCTGCCTGTCTGTGAGTCTGTCTCTCTGCCTGCCTGTCTGTCTGCCTGTCTGTGAGTCTGTCTTGAGTGTCTACATACCTGCCTGTCTGTCTGTCTCTCTGCCTGTCTGTGAGTCTGTCTCTCTACCTGCCTGCCTGCCTTTCTGTAAAGAAAGAAAGAAAGAAAGAATATCACTATTTATTTTGCTAACCAGCACATCAATATAAATATACACCTTAAGTTCCAGACGGCAGGTAAGAGGTTCGCTACTAAACTGCAGAAAGCAGGCTGGAGCCTGACAGCCGGGCTGTTCAAACGAAGAGAAGAATTCTCTGAGAGCACTGAGCTCCAGCACAGAGCAGGCATCCATAATCAGCTCTGAAAACACTCTTCCGAAGCCCCGATGCGTGCATTCAAATAACACAGAGTCACGTGAAATGATTCATAATCTATTCAAATCAATATTAATTGCATTCCCTGAAGCTGTCCCTGAATCACAAGCAAACCCTTCACTGATGAAATGAGACGTGAGGCGGATCATGTGTTCACTTCTTGTTGTTTTTTCTCATCTTTCATTGAGTTCCATTTCCAGCAATCCTCTCCCGATCATCACGGAGCTGAAGCTGTGTTTCTGGTTCCATCTCACCTGATCTTATTTGACAGGGGGACGGGGGGGTAGTGGGGTGCAGTTCCCACGGGCACAGCGGATACTGGTCGCACTGAGTTGCTGATCTTGGCTCGGGGTTCACAGGGATTGTTGAATTAGTCTTTGTCCCCTGGCAGATTGTGAAGGCAAGTTGAATAGATACTGACACCCCTCCCCAATACCAAAGATAACCACACAGCAGAGCTCTTAATGGAGTTTGGATTCCTCTCCCTGCCTGCCTGCTTGCAGTGAGGGTGGGATGTTCAATGAAAGGATTAGCAACCAATTGTTTCACATGAGGATCCAGATAAGACTTGTATTAAAAGCCTGCTAATCAGAATCTAATTATGCACTAATTACAGCACGATAAAAGGAGGTAGATCACTTGTGCGTTTAAGACCCTGTTAAACGCATAAGAACTAGATTGTTCTGCCCCTTTTGCAATCAAACATGCGTCTTGATGTATTAATTAATCACATAGCAGTTAATTGTTTACTGGAGTGGAATAAGTTTCCTTGTTTAATACATTAGCCATGCTGATTCAGTAACTAGCTCTCAGATATCGGGTTGGTTGAATAGGGTGGATTTTAATTGGGTTTTAAAAGAACAAATAAAAGTTGTTTTTTTTTTTTTACATGTGTCTCAGAAATTGTAGTTAAACCACTCAAATACTCAGGGGTCCAATTTAACCAAGATATCCCGTTCACACTTCTACCTTATGCAACCCCAGCAATTCCAGACATGCTTCCACAGGCGGTCATGCGCTTCGACCCCGAAGATGAGGCGAAATGACCCGGTGTACCCAACTACCTGAAAGTAAAGCATGCAAAGTGAGAACTTTCTTTAACTCAGGAAAACGTGTTTGCTGAACGCTCAGCTTGCTTGCTGTTACTGATCCCGTGGTCAGGACTGAAAACGATTTGGGGTTTCAAGCTGCAGTTGAACAAAAGTTTAATAGCGAAAGAAGTTTAGCAGCGTGCTGAGAGAGGCGCTGTGTGCTTGCTGTGAGATCATTAATCAAGCTGTCCTGTGCACATCGGGACAGATCTTGCTTGTTCTCTGCTGTAGGTAGAGCGGAGGCCGGTAGGTGGGGAGGGGGGGAGGTGGGGGGGAGGTGTCATGCTGCTGAATCCCTCTCTGACCCGGCTGTTTAAATGTATTTAAAGCTTCTCTCTCCTAAACTCCCTTTGCACAAGATAACCCTAACCCTAGCCCTTACTCTTTTCTGATATAATTATGCACTTACATATATTGCACATTAAGTACCTTGTAACTATGCATAATAACATTGTAATCATGTGTAAGCATGAATGTATTTACTAAGTAACTACCATGTAAATACACAGTAATTAGATACACTTCGTGTGATGTGTGACCAGAGGTTTAAACGTAATCTAGCTTGAATACTTCTGTTAGCTGCCACTGACTGAAGGTGGACATGAATGTGGGAGTCACCTCCTTAGTGCAATGTCTGCTTGACGTTAGGTGATGATTTTCCGGGTCAATCGAATGATCGTTTCCGCAGGAGTGTTCTGAGTTTCCTGCCTGAAACTTTGCACAGTTTTAAATGCTGTGCTCAGAAGCCAGTGAGACCCGGTGAAGCTGTGCGTTTGCTTCTTGAGCAGGTTGACGAAGGGGAACGGGAGCAGTTGGGTTCCTTCTGCTCGCCTCCTGTTTCAGGCTGACGGCTTTGAAATCCCCAGGCTGCGGAGTTTATCCAGCCTGAAAGGATAAGGCTTGCTGAAGAGCAGAGCCGCTGGGGGACTGAGACGCAGACAGCAGGCTAATTCCCTCGTCTCTGGAGACCTGGCTTTCAATCCAGCTGCTCAGGTCCTAAAGGAAAGGAGTTTGGTGGCAGTATTAACATAGTCTCTTATATTATTGAGAGAGGCCTGGGACTTTTTTAATGAGCTCTAAACTCGTAAAGCAGGAGCATGTAATCTGGTGAGGAAGGTTAGTGCAGCGGCAGACAGCACAGGGACTGCCCAGTGGGTTTCCTTATCTCCCTTGCTCTAATATTCAATCTCCGTTACCAACTCAAGTCCAATTGAATCTGCGAAGGCTCGCCAGGTATATAAATAAAGACATTTCCTCCCAGACCTCCACTCCACTCCACACTAACTGGGAGGACTTATCAACATGGCAATTTCTGTGGGCTATCGATCTCGCTTCTCCCCCAGCTCCTCTCGAACCCTCCGACCCCTGAGATTGCCATCTCGACTTCACCACTGATTTCTATTTTCCTTCTTCTCTTTTCCCAGGAATAGCTGGCAGCCTGTGGGGCTGCCTTTTGAATTGACAGTCGTGGTCTCTAATACAAAACTATGTATGCTCTGAAATCAATTCATATCCACTCAGAGGAAGAAAAGCTTTTCAAAAACATAAGGGAGAGCTACAGTATATCTGTGTACCCCAACTCTCCCTCAGTCTGTACCCCTCTATACTGTAACAGAGCCCCCAACTCTCCCTCAGTCTGTACCCCTCTATACTGTAACACAGCCCCCAACTCTCCCTCAATCTGTACCCCTCTATACTGTAACAGAGCCCCCAACTCTCCCTCAATCTGTACCCCTCTATACTGTAACACAGCCCCCAACTCTCCCTCAATCTGTACCCCTCTATACTGTAACAGAGCCCCCAACTCTCTCTCAATCTGTACCCCTCTATACTGTAACACAGACCCCAACTCCCCCTCAATCTGTACCCCTCTATACTGTAACACAGCCCCCAACTCTCCCTCAATCTGTACCCCTCTATACTGTAACAGAGCCCCCAACTCTCCCTCAATCTGTACCCCTCTATACTGTAACACAGCCCCCAACTCTCCCTCAATCTGTACTTGTCAGTACCACGAATGCTTCATTATTGCATGCATTCCAGTTCATGTCTTGAAGCCTTTCTGTACAGTGTGGATGGAACATATTCAATCAATACGTGTAAAACCCAGGTCATTTCAAAGCCTATATGATTGGCCATGATGTGGCAATTACATTACTGGACCTGCTTGACGCAGCATGATTTATCACCAGCACACTTTGATTTTGTTTTTTCTCCAGAGGTATATTTCGAGTTTCTTCGCCTGCTGACTTCACACTAATCCAGCGACGGGACACTAATCCATTTTTGTGATTACTTCTCCTTGCTGTGCCTGGTCAGTCCAGAGGCTCTCCAGTGTTATTGTTCAATTAATTCTACAATGATTACAGTGTGTGTTTCGAGCGAACGTATTTCAGTGATCTCAGCCTCCTTCGTTAGATATGCAACAATAAATCCATCATTGATCGGCACCGCGTTTATTTCACGAGACTCAGTCAAGCGTCCTGTGATGGAGTGGAGCCTCGGATATGTCTTATATCACAAGCACACGCGTGTTTTCAGTTACATCTGAAGTCAGTCTAGTCGTTTTTGCTTTTTTATATAATGCAATCATTTCTTTAATTTCCGTTTTTACCGATTTCCATAAACTATAGGTTTGCATTTACCGGGTTTTCGCCCATAATTTGTCCCACTCCAGCATGTGATAATATTGCTTTACACCAAGAAAATCCGCGACTTTACATTCGATACAAACATGTATGTAAATAAACAAAAAATAGTTTTAATGTAATGCGTTCTGCGTCGCTGATTCACAGTTCGCACATGCAATGTTATTAAAATAAACTATACTTTTTATTTACTACGAAATACACATGCGTAAAATTACATATTATTTGAAGCTCACCAAGCAGTTTTTAACTATATTCACCGTTCATATTACATAAAGTGCGATGTGATTATCTTTCCATGTTTAAAATCGTATTCACGTCAATCACCGAGTTCTAGTGGTAAAATATTTACGAGAACCCCATGTGAGCTTGTTTTAAATAACTATTCACTTCGACATACATCAAAGTGAAGTAGCTACTCAAACGTCTCTTTAAATCGCTTTGGATAAAAGCGTCTGGTAAATGACAAATTAATTAATCATTTGTTCTCTGCCTGGAATATGAAACAGAGCTATACAGTAGAGAACCGTCCCAATGGCCAAGAGTAGATCTGACGGATAGCAGGTGTTCTGTTGGCAGGTGCTTCCTTTCCCAGTAAGAGCTGTTTGATAAGCGTCTCCGGAGAGCACATTTCACTGCACATTTCCACCTCCCAGTTTAAAGGAAGGAGACTCTGTAATCACTGGGTACTAGTCACGTAGTTAATTTAAACACGTTGCAGGCTGGCTGTCTCAATGAATCCGTGTTAGGGTTAGGGTTACGGATTCTCAGAGGCTGAGGACTAATAACCGGAAACGTGCTTTCTAAGAACTCCAAGAAGAGAACGGGGAAACATTTCAAATGCAGATTCCCGGCAGATCATTTTAAAGCCAGCAACAACGGGTTTTCATGCAGGAGGAAAGTCTCAGATTGAAAACAGTTTATTTTAATTTTCAGTGGCTCGTATTTGTTGTTATGAACCCCGCTCACGTTTGCTCTGCTTATCACCCTGGCCGTGATAAGCAGAGCCGTTCAGAGCGGTCACTAAGGATTATTTTTTAAAGTAATGCAAAGCCATTGCACTGTCACTTTTTTTCACAGCCTTATTAAGCGTAACGGCAGGTAGTCTCTTTACCCTTTCACTGAACACCCGGCCTTCTTTCTGGGCTCGCTTCCAAAAAACCGGATCTTCTTCAAACGGAGGAAGAAAAAGATGAAAATATATTTTATTATTTATTTATTTATTTTTGATTATTATTATTATTCTCACACAACTGCAAATTTAAATCCATTCTCACCTGCTGTTACTCTGATTAACTCTAATCTCCCCCGATCATTCGGACTACTTGCGGACGATTCAGAACGCGCGCACCCTGTCCTCATAAAGCGATCCTTTTAAATCTGTTTAGTGTCCTAAAATGCGTGTCCTGTGTGATTATCTATTGTCATTTCTGCTTACATCATAATGTCTTCTTACTAACTAACCAGCTGCTTCCCCTATTGGCAGACAGTGTCTCCAATTCCTGTGTATTTACATCGTAGCTACATCCATGTGCACTTACAGTTCCAAAGTTATTATTATTATTATTATTTATTTCTTAGCAGACGCCCTTATCCAGGGCGACTTACAATTGTTACAAGTTATCACATTATTTTTTACATACAAGTACCCATTTATACAGTTGGGTTTTTACTGGAGCAATCTAGGTAAAGTACCTTGCTCAAGGGTACAGCAGCAGTGTCCCTCAGCTGGGATTGAACCCACAACCCTCCGGTCAAGAGTCCAGAGCCCTAACCACTACTCCACACTGCTGCCCTTGTTATTACGCATAGTTACAATGTACTGAACGTGTACGTTTTCTTGCAGTGTGTCAGTATACAATTGTATCAGAAAAGGGTTCAGGTTAATTGTACCTGAAATGAACAACACGGACCTTGATATTAATAAGAGAAGGCAATGGGTTTGAAATGCTTCGTCAGCACTGCCGTGTCGACAGGCACTATAAATGAGCAATGAGAATTTCTTTGCAGCTTCAAATTGAAAAACAGAGAAATCAAGAGGCTGGCTGTCATATCTCCCATCCGTCATAGTGAGGAGGGCTGGCTCTGATTTGTTGGGTCCCACTAATTGGAAACAGTGGCCGGTGACAGAGGCTGAATGAGTGGCTTGTGAAACCAATTATAGACGATCAATACAGAACTGTGTGTGTGTGTGTGTGTGCATGTATACGTGAGCATGTGAGTGTGTGTGTGAATGTGAGTGTGTGAGTGAGTGTGTGTGTGAGCGTGTGAGTTTGTGTGTGAGTCTGGGGAAAGTAATGTGCTGTGTTTCAAACCCTACAGCCTGTTCAATAACACTTTTTAACAAAACTGCACAATCCTATCCTGCAATGAATGTGTCAGTAGATTCTGCATGTATACTTTATGGCAGTTTCATTAAACATGAAAAAGTTCCATAGTAAATATTGCATCTTTGGCCGTCGCTTGTGTGCAAAGATCTGCTAGACTCCTGTGCTGTATTGCTTGGGTCGGTTGCTCTCTTTAGTGCTATTGTTTAGGGATGAATGCACAGAACTCTGCTCACACCTGTGCTGCTCCCTGTCTCTCTGTTTCAGGGCCTTCACCTGCCCGGGGTGTCAGATCACATCCACTGGGCCCCTTTGTATTATTATTATTATTTATTTTAGGAGAGAGGCACAGGGGAGAGTGAATGGGGACATGAAGACAGGTGGACAGACTAGGGTTTAGGACAAGCAAGCAACTGGCATGGTAGAACATACAGTAACCAACTCCAATTCATTTCCAATAGCAACACAGTAGAACTACAATGTCAACACAAGGGCCCTGCACAAAGAAAGAAAGAAAGAAAGAAAGAAAGAAAGAAAGAAAGAAAGAAAGAAAGAAAGAAAGAAAGAAAGTAGCAAGCAGCATGTGATCAAGTAGTGGAACGCACATCGCTTCAAAGAGCGAGCAGATCAATAAAGAGCAATTTCAATCAGTGCTGGGAGAAATGAAAAAAGGAATTCAGGGATAAAAAGATTTGAAGAAACAAAACGCCTCACAGGGGAGGGGGGCTTTCATGTGTGAACCTCGAGGAAACCAGCCCTGGGGGGGTGGGGGGGGCAGCATGCTGCTTAAAATAACCACAGAACTCCGCTCACAGAGACAGAGGAATGATCATGATGTTTAGGAGCTGTGAATGGACTGTGTGGAAAGCCTCTGCACTCTCACTGTGCTGGTCTGCAGCGCCAGGCTTTATAGTCATTTTAAATACCTGTACGTGAAAACCAATTATCATTAAAGTTATACAGTCTA